>NC_083465.1:1674738-1679738 GCF_030014155.1 Tachysurus vachellii
CACAAAATACAGCACACACAAAATACAGCACACACAAAATACAGCACACACAAAATACAGCACACACAAAATACAGCACACACAAAATACAGCACACACACACACACACATTACAGCACACACAATACAGCACACACACACACACAATACAGCACACACACACACACACATTAAAGCACACACACATTACAGCACACACACACAATACAGCACACACACACACACAATACAGCACACACACACACAATACAGCACACACACACAATACAGCACACACACACACACAATACAGCACACACACACACAATACAGCACACACACACACAATACAGCACACACACACACAATACAGCACACACACACACAATACAGCACACACACACACAATACAGCACACACACACACACAATACAGCACACACACACACACAATACAGCACACACACACACACACACAATACAGCACGCACACACACACACACAATACAGCACGCACACACACACACAATACAGCACGCACACACACACACACAATACAGCACGCACACACACACACACAATACAGCACGCACACACACACACACAATACAGCACGCACACACACACACACAATACAGCACGCACACACACACACACAATACAGCACGCACACACACACACACAATACAGCACGCACACACACACACACAATACAGCACGCACACACACACACACAATACAGCACGCACACACACACACACAATACAGCACGCACACACACACACAATACAGCACGCACACACACACACACAATACAGCACGCACACACACACACACAATACAGCACGCACACACACACACAATACAGCACGCACACACACACACAATACAGCACGCACACACACACACACAATACAGCACGCACACACACACACACAATACAGCACGCACACACACACACACAATACAGCACGCACACACACACACACAATACAGCACGCACACACACACACACAATACAGCACGCACACACACACACACAATACAGCACGCACACACACACACAATACAGCACGCACACACACACACACAATACAGCACGCACACACACACACAATACAGCACGCACACACACACACACAATACAGCACGCACACACACACACAATACAGCACGCACACACACACACAATACAGCACGCACACACACACACAATACAGCACGCACACACACACACACAATACAGCACGCACACACACACACACAATACAGCACGCACACACACACACAATACAGCACGCACACACACACACAATACAGCACGCACACACACACACAATACAGCACGCACACACACACACAATACAGCACGCACACACACACACACAATACAGCACGCACACACACACACACAATACAGCACGCACACACACACACAATACAGCACGCACACACACACACACAATACAGCACGCACACACACACACAATACAGCACGCACACACACACACACAATACAGCACGCACACACACACACACAATACAGCACGCACACACACACACAATACAGCACGCACACACACACACAATACAGCACGCACACACACACACAATACAGCACGCACACACACACACAATACAGCACGCACACACACACACAATACAGCACGCACACACACACACAATACAGCACGCACACACACACACAATACAGCACGCACACACACACACAATACAGCACGCACACACACACACAATACAGCACGCACACACACACACAATACAGCACGCACACACACACACAATACAGCACGCACACACACACACAATACAGCACGCACACACACACACAATACAGCACGCACACACACACACAATACAGCACGCACACACACACACACAATACAGCACGCACACACACACACAATACAGCACGCACACACACACACAATACAGCACGCACACACACACACAATACAGCACGCACACACACACACAATACAGCACGCACACACACACACAATACAGCACGCACACACACACACAATACAGCACGCACACACACACACAATACAGCACGCACACACACACACAATACAGCACGCACACACACACACACAATACAGCACGCACACACACACACAATACAGCACGCACACACACACACAATACAGCACGCACACACACACACAATACAGCACGCACACACACACACAATACAGCACGCACACACACACACAATACAGCACGCACACACACACACAATACAGCACGCACACACACACACAATACAGCACGCACACACACACA
Source organism: Tachysurus vachellii (assembly GCF_030014155.1). Classification (NCBI taxonomy): domain Eukaryota; kingdom Metazoa; phylum Chordata; class Actinopteri; order Siluriformes; family Bagridae; genus Tachysurus; species Tachysurus vachellii. The sequence continues at coordinate 1,677,027 of NC_083465.1, forward strand.
CAATACAGCACGCACACACACACACAATACAGCACGCACACACACACACAATACAGCACGCACACACACACACAATACAGCACGCACACACACACACAATACAGCACGCACACACACACAATACAGCACGCACACACACACACACACACACAATACAGCACGCACACACACACACACACAATACAGCACACACACACACAATACAGCACACACACACACAATACAGCACACACACACACAATACAGCACACACACACACAATACAGCACACACACACACAATACAGCACACACACACACAATACAGCACACACACACACGCACACACACACAATACAGCACGCACACACACACACAATACAGCACGCACACACACACACACACACACACACACACACAATACAGCACGCACGCACACACACACACACAATACAGCACGCACGCACACACACACACAATACAGCATGCACGCACACACACACACAATACAGCACGCACACACACACACACAATACAGCACGCACACACACACACACAATACAGCACGCACACACACACACACAATACAGCACGCACACACACACACAATACAGCACGCACACACACACACAATACAGCACGCACACACACACACAATACAGCACGCACACACACACACAATACAGCACGCACACACACAATACAGCACGCACACACACACACAATACAGCACGCACACACACACACAATACAGCACGCACACACACACACACAATACAGCACGCACACACACACACACAATACAGCACGCACACACACACACACAATACAGCACGCACACACACACACACAATACAGCACGCACACACACACACACAATACAGCACGCACACACACACAATACAGCACGCACACACACACACACAATACAGCACGCACACACACACACACAATACAGCACGCACACACACACACACAATACAGCACGCACACACACACACACAATACAGCACGCACACACACACACACAATACAGCACGCACACACACACACACAATACAGCACGCACACACACACACACAATACAGCACGCACACACACACACACAATACAGCACGCACACACACACACAATACAGCACGCACACACACACACACAATACAGCACGCACACACACACACACAATACAGCACGCACACACACACACACACAATACAGCACGCACACACACACACACAATACAGCACGCACACACACACACACAATACAGCACGCACACACACACACACACAATACAGCACGCACACACACACACACACACACACACAATACAGCACGCACACACACACACACACACACAATACAGCACGCACACACACACAATACAGCACGCACACACACACAATACAGCACGCACACACACACACACAATACAGCACGCACACACACACACACAATACAGCACGCACACACACACACACACACAATACAGCACGCACACACACACACACAATACAGCACGCACACACACACACACACACACACACACAATACAGCACGCACACACACACACACACAATACAGCACGCACACACACAATACAGCACGCACACACACACACACACAATACAGCACGCACACACACACACACAAAACAGCACGCACACACACAATACAGCACGCACACACAATACAGCACGCACACACAATACAGCACGCACACACAATACAGCACGCACACACAATACAGCACGCACACACACACACAATACAGCACGCACACACACACATACAATACAGCACGCACACACACACATACAATACAGCACGCACACACACACAATACAGCACGCACACACACACAATACAGCACGCACACACACACACAATACAGCACGCACACACACACAATACAGCACGCACACACACACACACACAATACAGCACGCACACACACACACAATACAGCACGCACACACACACACAATACAGCACGCACACACACACACAATACAGCATGCACACACACACAATACAGCACGCACACACACACAATACAGCACGCACACACACACACACAATACAGCACGCACACACACACAATACAGCACGCACGCACACACAATACAGCACGCACGCACACACACACAATACAGCACGCACACACACACAATACAGCATGCACACACAATACAGCACGCACACACACAATACAGCACGCACACACACAATACAGCACGCACACACACAATACAGCACGCACACACACAATACAGCACGCACACACACAATACAGCACGCACACACACAATACAGCACGCACACACACAATACAGCACGCACACACACAATACAGCACGCACACACACAATACAGCACGCACACACACACAATACAGGAAGATAATGTCCAATAAGAGCAAAGGAAGCGGATGAACTCCAGACGCTGGAGATTCTGGGAGGCGGCGCTTAGAGCATTGATCCAGTAAATCAGTAGAGTGCAAATTTTACTGTGGTTACATTTAATTAGGCAAGCAGACACCCACACACACACACACACACACACACACCTGTGCATGGAAGAGCGAGAGACTCCTGACTGTGTGCAGAGGAATCAACACTTTCACGAGGAACTGCTTGTGTTCAGCTTTCAGAGGTAAAGCAAAGCCGTTGATGATGCTGCAGAGAGAGGCAGATAGACACACTGTGTATTAGTGGCACACACACACACACAC
>NC_083465.1:1687238-1697238 GCF_030014155.1 Tachysurus vachellii
CCGCGTGCAGAGAACTAACACAACCCCGGTGGTGTTGCGTTTAAATAATAAAACACATCGGCGCTGATCCGAATTCTGATTCTGAATCCGCTGCTGTAAGAGCGTGAGGAAAGACTCCTCTTTCACCTGCTCGCACACAGAGCGCTGACCTTTCGTTAGAAAGTCAGAGCAAAGCCAAGAGCTGCTTAATGGGGCTCCTGCTGTCATTCCTACCGAAAAAATCCTCAGCGAGTGTGGGACGCTGGGAGAAGTTCGGTGTGTGTGTGTGTGTGTTACCTTTGAGCAGAGGGAGGGGAATGAGCTCGATGGGTTTGCCCTGAGAGCGGAACTGCGATGAACTCTGCGAGCGCTTCTGCTTGGCCTTCCTGACCGATTTTCGGGAGAACCCGTCCACTTTGTCCACTGACGGTGGCGAGGTGGCTGCTGAGGACATAGCCCTGAGACACACACACACACACACACAAAACAATTCCTCGTTAAATCAGTGAAGCGGTTAAAACATGAGGATGTCAGACCTGCACTGTGTAACATTGCACTGTTACACTTCATACAGAGAAGCACCTCCTCTCAGTATTGTTCCATGGCATTACACACACACACACACACACACACACACACACACACACACACACACACACACACACACACACACACACACACACATCATGATCGATGACACTCTAAGACCAAAAGTTAGTGCATCCTGTCTGTACAGAACGTGTGTGAATGCTGTAGAGTCACAAATTTCTCTTCGCCTCTTCCTACAAGGCTCGAACCCTGTTCCGGCTCGACGACGAGTCTGTGCACAAATCCTCTGAGCTCCACGAAGACACGATGTGGAGGTTAACGGTTCGAGTGGAAGGAAGAACTCGAGGGGAGTTTATTCTAACTGGGAACGCTTAGGGGAGTGATTGTGAATGAGTAGGCGTGATGTTGAGGGGTGCACAAACTTTTTGAAAGTACCGTATTACTGTCTGTTTAATGATAGTGGTGTGTGTGTGTGTGTAAACCTTCTGTTGACTTCCTATTAAACTCAGAATCGTACACACACTCGTCTCTTCTTTTCTCTCCTAAAGCCATCGAGAGAGAGAGAGAGAGAGAGAGAGAGAGCGAGAGAGAGAGACGCACCTCGGGCTTTAACACGGTTCGTCTCGGCGATTTCTCACAGCACAAGCTTCAATTTAATAACTCGATTTATTGCGGTCATATTTTACACAGTCCTGGGTTAAGGGTTGCCTTTGAAATGTCGACATCAGGTTTCAAAAGCTTTAATGACCCTTTAAGTTAAAACAGCTCGGATTTAAAAGCCTCTGTATTTTGTTGAGGGTGTGAAAACTTTTGCACTTGACGTGACATTCCATGACATAACGTGATTTTTGTCATCGATCAGAAACGATCGCAGATTACGTCACGTTCTGCATGTGACAGGTGGCTTGTGGGCTTTGTGGGCGTGGCCTGTCCTGAATTCATTATCTATAAACACACACTAAACGTGATTTAAATTACTCACTAATCAGTGCACAAATCGTCCGTTTGTCTCGACATTTGCTAAAAGCGTGGCTTTGTTTTTTTTTTTTTTATGCCGTGACGTTTGACGTGAGGTCGCACGTGTCAGGAGAGGATAGACGTTTAACTCCGACTGCCTCGGAATTGAGGTTTAAAACGAGCGTCCAATAAGAACAAAGCTCATTTACATATAAGCGCTCTTAAAGTCACAGGAACAAAAAATTGATTTAAAATTCCGTTTTCGCAAAACTTTAAACAAGACTCGATACAACTGCTACGTATCTTCAGCTCTGTATTTAGGGTCGGGTATGAAAGGTAAGAGATGATGAAGTGAGCGTTGTCGCCGTGATACGTCGCTTTGTAGGTCTATTGCTATCGCTATTGTTCGCCTAAGCGCATTTGGCAGCTGATTAAAGAGCTCATAAACAATTTAAAACAAGCTGGCTAATGTTTGATTTGTGTAATAAAGGCAAGGCCGAGCATTATTCCTCCCGTTCGCTTTGTGCCTAATAAAATAAAATAAAATAAATAAATAAAGTAAGAAGAAAGCGGCAGTGCAGAAAATCCCGTGACGAAACCCGACGTCAAGCCTGAACTGATGGAGGGATTTCAGATTTCTGACAGCTCATCATCAGACGAGCGGCGTGACGTGAACGTGATATTGAAACGTATTTATCGCCATGGTGACAACATGATACTGCAATATGTGTTTTTCAAAACAAAACATTGTTCCGTTCTCAATCGAAGCGGCGGATTTGCACTAAAACAAACAGCAGGGTGGTCACGTGACCCATCAGTCTTTGTATCGCAAAATAGAACTCGAAAGAACTTGCCGTTGGTTGGTGGAAAAAGGACAAGAGCTGATTCAGCGGATTCATTTTACGACGGCAGCGATCATTTCCTGGATTGACACAAATATGAGTCACAAAGCCGTAAAACAAAGTGTTTTCCATTAGGTTAAAAAAACAGATAGAACTTGTGAGGCTGAGGTCTGTGCTTTATGAAGAAAACTCCTTCGTGTGGGAGAACGTCAACAGACCACGCTAATTGCTTAACTACATATTACACCACATCAACAAGCGGAAGTGATGAGAAACAGCTCCCTTTCACGAAACCTTGTAGCTTGTAGTAGCCAGCCCGCTTTTTTCTGTGACAACCGGGACATCAGATAAGTAGTTAGTTTGTTGTGTCAGAGGTGGAGGATAAACTGTAAAAACACCATCACAGAACGCCAAGACGATTCTACGGAAAAAAGCAGCGTTCCACTAACTTGCTGATACTTTATTCACTGTTGAAACAAAAACATTTGATTTTCTTTTTAAATAGGCTCATATCACCGAGCCCGGCGTGCATAACCAGTCAGTACTGGAGGAATCCACTGACACGGACCGTTGCTAATGCAACATCTGCATTCAGTTGCCTTGTACTTGTACATGCATAATGACAATAAAGTTGAATCTAATCTAATCTAATCTGACCCAATGTGGAAGAGGCGAATCTGTAAACTGCAGCTCTGCATGCGTTCTGTTAGTGTCCATGGAGCCTAGTGGTGGATTTGCATGTGACACTGCGTGTGGTTATTATGCATTATGTCTAAATATATTCCTGAGTTTGAATAACAAACTTTATCACAAAAGCGGAGGACGTTCTGCGGCCTTGAGCTCCGCGTATTCGAGCGCTCTGTATAAGCACGCAGGATTAGTTTACATCAGGATCTTAACCTTAACAAAAGTTGCTACTGAGGAAAAGGTCTGTGATTGGTCAACTGAACCGTCCGTCAAACACACTGCTCCAGTGAAATTAGGAGTTTCAAAGTCTGGATGCTGCAGAGACACACAAAAAGAGACATTGACTTCAATAAAGTCTATTAATACGCTTTGTTTACATCATCAATTGACCAGATCGGGGGAAAAAATCTGCACAAACTTGGGGGAAGAAACAGTTTTATTTAAGCGACAGTTTCACTGATACATATTTGTATCTGCGCCACTCTGTCAGACTGCTGCCCTCCAGTTCTTGAATATTAGTGTCAAAGTTTTCAATCGAGCGCCAGAAACTAGACCAAGATTTTCATCTGACAAGAAATCAAAACGTGGCATAAAAATCTGGATCTCCGGAAGGAATCACATTGTGAGATTCTATCAGGCGTAAATTAGTTTAAAGCAGAAGGGGCGTGGCCTCGTGCAGGGCGTCTTCCTGAGAATGACCTTTGCTACCCAGATATCCAGCCAGTGTTTGTGCACTGTTTGTCATGACTGTGTAGGAAAACCAAAATTAATCATTCTACATGAATTACACACACAATACAGTTTCACTTAAAGTTCCAGTAAAATATCCCTCTGAATTCTCACAATTTCCTTGCGATACTATCAATATCACTGACGTACGTGATGGCGTCCGAGATGCACCACCATCCACGCTCCCACCCTGGCCAATCTAAACAAACATGACAACAACTTAGATACTTAAATATGTAGACCAGTGAATTGCTATGACTTCCCATCATCATCCGTCCACACACCTTAACACGAAGACGAGGTGGGTTTTAGTCTATAAAACACAACCCGACAACACACACAAACTCCAACATCTTTTAAAATGAAGGAATATTTTCCCATCAATGCAAGAAAAAGTGAATGATGACACAGGATGCAGCCATAAACACACAAAGCAACGTTTCCTGCAGACAAGCTGCTACTGTAGAGTAAGACCCCGCGATTGTGGGCGGGGCACAAACCTTCTACAGGGAATTCTATTGGACAATCCCAAGACGAGTCGTGAAATATATTAGCATATTTTCCTCTAAGTCAATCACAAACAAACAAAAAAAAAAACAACAAAAACAAAAACTCCAAAACTATTTTTGCGTTAAAAAAACAATATTTGTACAATTAGTAACAAGTGTTACAAATAAATGACATTTAAAATAACGCTTTGATTTTTGGCATAAAGGAGGTTTAATTGCACCCTGACAGAGTTTGTTGATAGACAGTTAAGTGACTAAATAACAGGCCCGAATAAACGCTTCGCTCGGTGACAATTTGAAACAGAAAATTCTCCTCAGGCTGAATCCCAAACGCCCCACATACCGCCTATACAAGCGTCCTAAATAGTGTCACTCCGTAGTGTAACACACACCCTACCTAGTGCCCTATGTGTCAATTTGGGATTCGGAATAAAAGTGAGAGTTTCGCTATAATATCTAGGAAACAAAACTAGAGCTATTGCGGCCTACACAGGCGACTAGCATCGGCGAACAAAATCATAATTCGCGTTACAAGCGACACCGAAACGTGTTCAGAAGTATTTGTGCAGGATCTTTCACGTCATGTCACGATCGTTTGGGCTCCAGGAGACTTTTACTGACGGACGTTTCTTAGTTTAACGCCTCCTCTCGAGCGCCACATACAAGCTAACAAGCTAACCGGCTAAAGTCAACGCTAGTGCTCGAAACTTGACCCGCAAATGTCTTATTTGTAAAAAAAAAAAAAAAAAAAGCAAGCACTCGGAAATAAAACAAACAATTCGCATGTGTTTAAAGCACCGCGTTCTTTTCGCCAACAAGAAACAAAATACAACAAGAAAGGAAATAGCTTAGCATAACATGGCTAATAGGCTAGCATGCTAACCGAATTCCAGCTCGCGCAAAAGGAAATGAAAAATAATAATAATATTAAGTAAACAAAACAATTCGTATGAATGATAAAATGAAGAAAGGACATTTTAAGACGACAGAAGTGTGACCAAGTTTTGTTTTTTTTACCTATCGATCCTCTGTGTTTCGGGGGAACGGAGGTGATTAGTAGGAGTAGTGATCCCGTATAAACACTTTGTTTTGGCGTCAATTGTTTACTTTACATTAAAAATAATATCTTCCCGCTCCTGTTTAAATGCTTTACTGGAAAGCAGACAGATGGAAAAAAAAATATATGGCTTAAAAAACGCCAATCTTTAAACCATCTAGTGAAATAATCCCATCAATGGATGCGTAAAAAAAAGAAAGCTGCTGTTGTTAAAATGAACACATTTCCTAAAAGGTCGGTAGAAATCCCAGGCGTTTAAAGTCGTGCTTTCCGACTTATCCGTCCTTTCTGATGGATTTGTTGTTTATTTAAATTTTATTTAGGGCAATTAAATCGGTTCACCCTATTGTCAATATTCCTGGGCTGAGTCCATGGCACACATAACTCACACACACAGAGAGAGAGAGAGAGACAGAAGCGTGCTGGTTGGTGGGACAAACCCACACTGTACGCCGATTGGTCGGTTTAAAGATTCTCGGCAATACGATTGGACAGCGTGAGCACCAATCACGGAAAAAAGAACGCAGAATAAACATAGGTTGTCGTGTACAGGACGAGGAGGGGTGGAAAAAAAAACACCTCGTTTGCTGTCAACCGGCGAAAGGGGGGAAAAAGTGGAAGAAAAAAAATCAAATGTGGAATGAAGTTAGACTTGAAATGAGGCCAAACCCAGAGTGGTACGATTCATTGTAGTAATGCGGCGCGATTCGTTTGGTTATACCTTAGATTCGGTTCACAAAGCATACGGCGCAGATTTCCAGAAGAAAACGTTTACTAAGAGACACACACTTCAACTCAAATAAAGTACAGCGTGTTTTCTTTTCTTATTTGCCCACTTCGGCTTGATTGAATCAATAAGAATCTATTATGTCGAATCGGCTCTTTAAATCGGTTCTTCTAAGCATGCGAGTAATGAAGAGTCGACTCGCGTATCCTGTTGTTTTTATTTATGCATTTTGTTTTTGTAATCTGTCAGCAAACTCCATACCAGAAATCGATGTTCGTCAAGTACCAAATAATGACTAACATTTTTCACATCGTTTACCAGCACCACACACACACACACACACACACACACACACAGACACACACACACTTTCCATATGAGGTATAAAACATTTGGTGACCAATGACCAGAGTTCTCTAACGAAGGTGAAATAAATTTAAAGGGACTTATAAAACATCTTTATGAAACAAAGCAAACTAAGCATTAAGTTTTAAAAAGTAAACGCTTGAATAAGTGTAATTATTGAGTGAGTTTTTCAGAGCCGGCATAAACATTTGAGTTTTAGACAATACACATGAAAGATTATGAAGCAAAGCATTTCATCATAATGTTTTATTAAAATATAATCCATGTTCAATATTGTAAAAGTCTAATCTTCCACAGAAAGGATGAAAATTAAAATGTACACTTCTTCTCTCTTTTCAACGCCTGCTTCCTTTGTGATTTTGCTTTAAGTTGCACAGACGAGATGCTTTTAAAGTTGTCTCTCTTCCCCACGCTGATCTCCTCGGCTCCCGCCTTCCACTGCAGCAGCTGGCCGTCCTCTCCGCCTGTCAGCAAAGCGTTGCCCACCGCGTCCCACTGAAAACACCTCACCGTGGACGAATGGCCGCCGATCAGTGACTTCATCAGTTTCAGTTCAGTGCTGCTGCAGTCCAGCAAGTGGAGCTCTCCGCTGTGGGTTCCGCCCAAGACGACCAAACAAGCTGCTTCCTCCAGCCACATTCCGCCCACAAAATAGTCCAGGGAGGTTCCCTCGGGTAAGGAGACAAGGGTTCGAGCGTCGGCCGAACTGAAAAGGGTGAACGAGTCGTCGCTGTCCAGCCGGGACAAATCCCACAGCTGGAGGCCTTCGTCGTGAGTCAGACACAGCAGCTGGTCCCGATTTTTACCTAAAATCAGATTATTTTGGTGATTTTTTTCTCACCCGTGAACACATTGCTAAAAAAACCTCTGTCCAATCTCATTAAAAGAAAGACAACTGAAATGTGCTCAGATACCATTTGAGTTCAGTAATAAAATCTGATAGCAGTCATGGTGGGTGTGGTTTAATATGTTATTGAATATGTTTGATGAACACGCCTTTCTTCAAAAGCCCCCGCTTGCTCAAAGCTCAAGCCGAAATTAACTCAACTGCATAGCTTGAGACACTCAGGACTGAGGCCACATGGTTCATTCTGAAACTGCCTAGAGAGGGCAGCAAGGCATAGGACTATTCTAGGCCACATACCTGACCAACAGAGGGCACTGGCGGAGGAGTCGCAGTTGCACGTGGTGACAAGAGCGTCGTCTTCTTTACCCAAACTCAAATCGAACACGTTCACCAGGCCATCTGTTGAACCCGACGCCAGCCTGTCAGCCTGCTTTGGGTGGAAGCGCACGGCTGTTATGTCGTCACTGTGCGACTCGGAGTATACGCCCAGCAGCCCGTCCTTTTTGGTTCCACTTCCCATCATCCGCGAATCCCAGAAAACCAGAAAGCTGTCTTCACCCAGCTGTTCGGTGCCGGCACACACAACCGTGTCATTACAGCTCACGTCGAAGGAACAGTACGCATGATCTGGATCGCTCCTGAACACTCGAACCACGGAGGAACCGGGCTGACGCACATCCCAGCTTCGTACCGTACCGTCCGAAGAGCCGGTAAAGAGCAGATTGGGTAGAGACGGAGAAAACCGAACCCCGAAAACGGCCCCGGTGTGGCCCTGATATTCTCCCAGAACTCTGAGGGTCTCTTTAGCGTGCAGGCGAACAGCATGATTGGAGCACGACACGGCGATAAGGTCTATAGTAGAAAGGCTTAAGTCCAGTATGTACGAAGGATCGTCTGGCTGCAAGCGTCTGGAGATTGACAGCCCCTCGAAGGTGTCTTCAAGAGAATCCATGAGAGTGGAATAGAAGTATTGGGACTCTAACAAAAAAAACTTCCAAGGTTAATCAACATTCCCCCCAGACAAGCAGAGTGATAAACACATCACACCATACACAAGTACATAGATAGATAAAGACAGATAGACAGACAGACAGACAGACAGAGAGGTAAATAGATAGAAATATAGATAGATAGACAGATAGATAGATAGACAGATAAATAGACAGATAGATAGAAAGATTGCTAGATAGATAGAAATATAAGTAGATAGACAGATAGATAGACATAAATAGACAGACAGACAGATAGATAGACAGAGATACATTTATATAACTTGTTTATGTAACGTAATAAATGATACGTTATATAAATAAACAGACCAGTCAGCTACAGACCTTAATTTATAGCTAATATAAACACTAACCAACGTGTTTTATGTTCAAAACAACGACGAAACTCACCTGTAAAACGCCGACTGTCCGAGACTCAGTAATAACGCACTAATCACTACATATAGCTACAGTAATAACGCACTAATCACTACATATAGCTACAGTAATAACGCACTAATCACTACATATAGCTACACTAATAACGCACTAATCACTACATCGCTTCTGTGTTTCCGACATTCACACACACTATATTAGATAGACCACTTTAGTATTCTTCCATTTCCGCTTCGTGAGCAACTCTATTAACTGCTCGACGTGAAACACGAGCCTCGCAGAAATGGTTCCGTGCAGAGGCTATTTTCAAAACCTTTATATATATATATATATATATATATATATATATATATATATATATATATATATATATATATATATATATATATATATATTTTTTAGAGAAAAGTAGTAATGTGTTCATTTATAGCTAATGAACTGCCTGGTCTTACACAAATTCAGTCAGTAACAGAGCAGTAATTACTGTACTCTGTGTGTGTGTATATTGTGTGTGTGTGTGTGTGTATATATGTGTGTGTGTATGTATATATATATGTGTGTGTGTGTGTGTATGTATATATATATGTGTGTGTGTGTGTGTGTATGTATATATATATGTGTGTGTGTGTGTGTGTGTGTGTTTCTTTTACGAATACATGTAATGTCGAGCCTTTACATTAAAGTCAGAAGAGTTGATGAAGCTAAAATGCAAACTACTTGTTGTTCTCCTTCATGTTGACGTTGTGTTTTCGGATTTGTTCATTTGTTTTGCACTTCTCGGCCACCGTAATAAAGTGCTCATAAGTGCAAACATCCCAAAATGAGAAGAGTCACTTGCAGCACGTTCCTTACTTTTAGGATCGAATTTGTGGGATTTACGTTTTGTTTTTGTTTTTACGTGAACAGTGGAAAAAAAACACAAAATGTTTTTTTTAAATATATTTAAGATTCATTTATTTACTCTTGTGATTTTACAAAATTCAGTAATTTCACATTTTTGAAGTGTAGACATTATGGGATGTCAAAATATACATTCCAAGTAATTAAGCTAATCTTTCACTACTTACTTTGTTACCAAACACCCTGTTAATCTATGCATTATATTAAAAGAAACCCTGTAGGTTTTGAACCCATGACTTCAAAACATTTCAGCTTTATTGAAGACACTTCCATCAGTCCTCACTCTCCAGCGCAGAGAAATATTTTGATTCATTCCATTCGCTTGCATTTTCTGTTTAATCTGTGAAAAAAAAGACACAAAGCAATCAGATATGATGACTTAAACGGTAAAAAGATTTGCATTAGCATCCCCTTAATGAACAGCCGCGTAAACACACCGGCACGGAGCTAGTTGATATGTCGT
>NC_083465.1:1702238-1714738 GCF_030014155.1 Tachysurus vachellii
TAAACGATCCCAATCTCCTAGTCCTACGATTTAAAATGTCATTTCTATATAATATATATTTTATATTTTTCTATTCTAATACTCTTACACTTGAGAGATCTGATACAGTGTTAAAGGCAAAGATCGCAACAAACACTGACTTCTTTCGTCATGACTTTCTGATTTGTTTGTTTGTTTATTTGTTTTTTTTGTTACAGCGGCCCCTTTACATAGATTTTTCCATGTAAAAATTAAGTAAATCTGAAGTCGCTTAGAATTTGCATCATTACAAAAAAGAACAGAAACAACACGTCTTAGAGATACTACACAGGTTTGTTGTCAGTAGAAATGAATCTCTCCGCTTCATCCCATTTTATTCCCTAACACATGGTGTTGACCTTCAAAACAGCGAGCGGTTCAATTGGAAAAAAACAATTGTTCCAGCAGCTGATCTGCATCATACCTCGTGATTTCTGGAAAGCTCAGAAGGATGTGGTGTTTGAACACCTTTTGTTGGCGCCTTAGTAGGTAAGAGACATAAACAGATGCAAATTTATGAAGTGAAACAAATGAGCTCATGAAGTGGAAGGTGGCCTAAGCAAAACACAGGGATTACGAATTAGGTGTGAATTGCGAATCCATCCTCGCCTCAAAAGTCAAAAGGTCAGATGGGATAAATACATGATCCCATGGGTGCATTGTGGTTGTTTAAACCTGGATAACAGGATACATATGACAGTAAGACAAAACAAGCGTCATACAGTAAGAGCTAATATAATGTCCGTAGGAGATCCTGTAGAATGTTAATGAGGTAATCAGGAGTGGAAGAGAAGTATGTCAGAGTCGTTCAGGATACGTATGAGATCAGTGAGATGTGCTGTAGGTCAGACAAAGGAGTTCAAGGTGGAGTTGGGGGTACATCAAAGATCGGCTTTGAGTCCCTTCTTGTTTGCTGCGGCGACGGACAGGTTGACGGATAAAGTCAGAGAGGAGCGACATTGTGATCATTGTGAGAGTAGGGAGCGGGTGGAGGAACACCATGAATGAAAGTCAGTCATAGTTAGACAGAATACATGTGTATGAACGAGAGGTACGGAAGCAGAACAGTGAGGTTACAGGGGGCTGAGGTCAAGAAGGTGCAGGACTTTTTGCTGTCAACCATCCAGTGTGAGGTGAAAAGAGGTGAAGAGGTGAGTGCAGGCGTGTTGGAGTGGGTGGAGAAAAGTGTTGTGTGACAGAAAGTCAGAGTGTCAGCAAGAATCAAAGGAAAGGTGTAGAAGACAGTAGTGAGAGCAGCTCTGCTGTATGTGTTAGAGACTGTAGCAGTGAGGAACAGACATGAGGCAGAGATGGAGGAGGACGTTGAGGTTCTCTTTAGGAGTGACGAGAATGGACAGGATTAGGAATGAGGGACATCGGAGGGACAGCTCAGGTTGGATGTTTTGGGGACAAGGACAGAGAGGATAGATTGAGATGGTTTGGACATGTACAGAGGAGGGAGATGGTTATATTGGTAGAAGGATGTTTGAGATGGAGCTGCAGGTAAGAGGTCAAGCGGAAGGACAAAGAGGAGATTTACTGTATGGATGTGTTAAATGAGGATATGAAGGTAACTGGTGTGAGAGTAGAGGATGCCGAGGATAGAGTTAGATGGAAACAGATGATTCGCTGTGAAGACCCCTAACAGGAAAAGACGAAAGTACGAAAAATACTTAAAACGCTTGTCATTTCAATCAGTAGTTTGACATCTACTCTATAATCTTTGACAAAAAAGTAATTTTCCAAACGTGCTCATGTCCAAATCCGTACATAAATCACAGAGGATACACAGCAGAAACAACATTTCAGATCATTTACAGCAGCTTCGTCAATGCAAACAAATAAACAAATCAAAACCTTTACGAGCAGCAGAAGTGAAAAAAATGTCTAAACTTCGATGTTTACAATAAGATAGTAATCTATTTCGTTTAAAAACTAAAAAATAAAAAAGGGATCATGAAATTTGAGGTTTTTTTTTATTTTTTTTTTATTTAGTCCAGCCCTGAATAAATGATTTCACATAGAAGTTTATACAGAAGTCCTAAGAGGCTATGCATTATTACATTTTTTCTTTCTTGTATTGTCCTGATAATTATTAAATTTTTTCGTTATCTCAACATAAATATAAACATATATACAGTATATATATAGGTATATATATGTAAAGGCTATAAGATACACATAAATAGATCATATAGATCAAATAAAGAAATCTAACAATGCACATGGCCTCTTGAACACAAATTTAACGCTATACAAATGTGGGCGTGGCTAATATAATTCGTCACAGAACAAAGAACGTGCACTTGACAGAATATAACTAAATAAAAAGAAGCCAATTCCTTTAGTTCAGTAGATAAAAGTAATAATGAGGTTTTTAAATAAGTATTATCATATATTCGTTTAGTTTATGTTAAAGAATAGAATCGTTCGCAAACCAATCAGTTCGTCGAGTCGAATCTTTGCGTTAGTTCTTATAAATCATAGGTTTGATTCATCTCGATGATTCGGATCACTGAGTCAGATATGAAGAATCGTTTTGTAGTCGGATAGAAACAATGGTTACAAATCATGAGATTTTTTTCCCCTTAAAATGAGAAGGCTTTTAGTGAAATTTAGAGGGAAAGAAATATAGTGAAGTCTACGTTAAAAGCCAGAAAAAAAAATACTATTAAATTACCTAAATTACTTACAGTTTCTGGTCTGTAACTGACTCACCACTGGGTGGCGCTCGTACCATTTGTCCTCCATCACCATGACGAGCAAAGTCAGCTAATGAGCAAATAAATAAATAAATAAAACCGTCCTGTCTTTGGAAATAATTTCAATGTACTCTTGTGCAGAATCCTGTGTGTTGTGTTTTCTTTTCCTTCCCTCTATACCTTCTTAAGGAGAGACACTACAGGTGAAGATGGATTTAAAATAATAATAATAATAATAATAATAATAATAATAATAATTAAAGCTGCAAGCAGCATTTCCCGGGTTCAAGCGTTTAAGGCCTTTAGGGATTTTCACATACACAAAGTGACCCGCAAGTTACAGAAGGTGCCACAATATATGTCATGTCATGCTACATATGTCATGCTACAGCGTATTATACGAGTATATGTATACTACGAGTATTATACGAGTAATACGAGTCAATATCTGTGCTCGGATTGAATGAAAATCATCATTGGCTAGCTGATTGTGTCAGCGTTCTGTGATAGGCTAGTCACAGCGCCCCTCCCCTTCAGTGATAGGCTAGTCACAGCGTCCCTCCCCTACAGTGATAGGCTAGTCACAGCGCCCCTCCCCTACAGTGATAGGCTAGTCACAGCGCCCCTCCCCTACATACATACAGATGTATTGTGTTGCTGTGTCTTGCTCTGCTCACTCACAGTCACACACAGAACAGCTCTCTGTCTCTCCCTCAGTCACTCGGGTTCGCTGAAGCGCCCCAAATTGTCCGATTCCGCTGAGATTTTGGCCCTGAGTAACTGTGACCAGTACTACCATCTGACCTAGTTTGAGCTCTCTAGGCCTTACGGTTTGGGCTGCCCGACCGTTTCTAGGGCGGAATAATAATAATAATAATAATAATAATAATAATAATAATAATAATAATAATAATTAAAGCTGCAAGCAGCATTTCCCGGGTTCAAGCGTTTAAGGCCTTTGGATTGACATGACAATATATGTCATGTCATGCTACATATGTCATGCTACAGAGGGTGCCACAACATATGTCATGTGAAGTACTCACCCGTCCAGTTTTCCCTAAAATAAACAAAGTCATATCCATTAGAGATGAGCCGGATACTCAGCTGAAACAAGTATCCGGTACGGATAAAGCACTTCTGCCGAGTACGAGTATTATACGAGTAATACGAGTCAATATCTGTGCTCGGATTGAATGAAAATCATCATTGGCTAGCTGATTGTGTCAGCGTTCTGTGATAGGCTAGTCACAGCGCCCCTCCCCTACACACATACAGATGTATTGTGTTGCTGTGTCTCGCTCTGCTCACTCACAGTCACACACAGAACAGCTCTCTGTCTCTCCCTCAGTCACTCGGGTTCGCGGGTCTTTTCCGTTAACGTTTAGGGTTTCTTCAGCTTTTTACTTCGGGTTGTAACGTTAATAATACGTACTTTCTAACCAGTAGAGTTCTTTTAAACGTGGGTTCGTTCAGACGTGGTGCTTGCTTGGTAGAATGCGACTCGCATTGCGTCTCTGCTGTCGGAGATTTTTTTTCTTTTTTAAACCTTCAGCTGTCTCTAACCAGTAACCAGACACTGTTTGTCTGACACGTTTTTGCTGTATTTCATAAAAACATAAAGGTAGTAAGCTAGTGTTATAAATATTACAAATTAACTATTACCGGTTAAAGCCCCGCCCCATTTAAAGACAAGCCCCTACTTCCGGGTTAGGCCCCACCCACTCAGAGTCAGAACCAGAATCAGAATCTTTGCCTTACAAGTCAGCACAAAATTGGGTTTTTGGACTGTTGGGGGCGCTAGAGGGCTTTTTTTTTAAAAAAATGGCTGTTTTTAGTGATTTTTCCGTTATAGCGCCACGAAGTGGCCAATCGCCACGGTTTTTGAACTGTGACCTCAGTTTGACCTCTTTCACATGTGTCACAGTTTGGTGTTGATAGCTCATTTAATTCTTGAGTTATTGACATTTTAGTAAAACTGGCTCCTCACAGTCCAAACTTTTTGGGGCCCCTTAAGGACACTGAATCAAAATTTCGACTTTTTTTCGAAAATTATTGTCATTGAGACTCCAGAGAATATTACTGCACTGGATTGGTCTCGATCAGGCGAAAAACCTAGGACTAGTTAGCAAAAGTAGGTTTCGGACAAAATGCACTATAGGGAAAGCACCCCAAAGCTGAAGCGCTTTGTAATAATAATAATAATAATTATTATTAATAATAATAATAATAATAATATAATAATAATAATAAAAATCTGAGCAAATACAATAGGGTTCCAGCGCTTCGCGCTTGAACCCTACTAATGATAATAAAAATCCTAACAAAAACAATAGGTTTCCAGCACTTCGCGTTTGAACCCTAATAATAGATCTCACAGGTAAAGCAAACGTGTCTTCATCTTAATTAAATATGTGAAAAGTTTGCATACTTAATAAAAAAACACTAACAGAAGACGATGCTGGAATTAAAATGTTTATTTCACTGTAAAGACAAAAACCTTTACAGAAATTTAGAAAACGTGAAGAAAATGTCTTTTTTTTTTTCCGTTAATCAGCATTAAATCTAACAAAACTAACAATTAATAAATATTTTTGAGAAATTACTCTGTAATAAAAAGGTCTACTTACAGTATGTACAGGAATAAACACGTGAGACGTCAGGAGATGCTGGACATCTAGAAAACATTTGTTTTCTCTCTCTAGTAAATAAAGTTTATAAAAAAGAAATGAACCCATACGTCCTGATGACGCTCGACGATGTCTTCAAAGTAGGTGTAAAACAGTGAAATAAACATTGTTTGTTGACTTTTGACATCATATAATAGTCTAGTAAAAGATCTAAAAAAAAAAAAAGAAATCTCAACCTTCACCAATAGTCTGAACTTCACCAAGAGACAAATAAATCACAACAAAATTCTTAAACAAATCAACATTAAAGGTGGGGTCTCCGATTTTTGAGAAATGCTTCAGAGTCGGGCCAAATACTAAACAAAAACAAAACAAACATGTAGCCAATGAGCAGAAAGGGGCGTGTCTTGTCAATATGCGGCGGAGAGAGTGTTCAGTGCGCATGTGTGACATTAGCAGAAAGCGGTTTTAACATTGACATGGAGGATAAAAACAAAGAAAGAAAGCGAAGAAAGGCTTACGATAAGGTAAGAAGTAGGACGTGTTAATATAGGATCAGCTTTCCAGCGCTGGAGAGAACTGAAGGAGCAGGAAGTTGGTCACATATTCACAGATTGGAGTTTCCTGAGTCAATAACTCCTGAGCTAAACGCTGTTACTACACAAATAACACCTCTTTTCTATCGTAGTAATGTAGAGACGCAGCTACAACCGTGTTTTGTGTAGTAACAGTGTTTAGCTCAGGAGTTATTGACTCGGGAAACTCCAATCTGTGAATATGTGACCAACTTTACTTAAGATGCCGAGGTGCTTTTTTCCTTCTCGATAGGTGAGTAACGTTGGTTTTGCTTTGTTACACAGAACTAATATATGCCTTTGTCCTTTACATGATTATGTTTGTGTGTCATTTTTGCTTGTTTGTTTATCTGCAATCGTATTGTTCTTCCCTTCAGCTATGATAAAGACACATTTCTTTCCATTAGTTGCCTGGGTTACGTATGTATGTATGGGCGGAGCTATCAATACAGGGGTGGGACTTATTTGGGTTAGGGGCGTGTTTGTTTTGGTGATTTTATATGTCAATATTGGCTCTCTTTATTGAAGGTACTGTAGCATCAGGTAACCAGTTTGAACGACATTACTTTTAACTCTAAAGATATTTTATTGTGAAGAACAATAAAGTACGGTGGCCGAGAAGTGCAAAACAAATGAACAAATCTGAAAACAAATTAACAAATCCGAATACACAACGACAAGTCAGACAACCCGGAAACGGTAGTGTATCGTTTTTGAATGGAAACTTACCGATCATTGGACAAGGCACCTGTCACTCAAAATATACAGGTATGGAATCTTATGTGTAATGTGTAAAGTTCTCCGTTCAAATATAAGAAAATAACAGAATTAATCCACAGTAATCCGTTCCATCCATCCATTCCAACTTTTCCCTGTGGCGGACTGTTGTACTTCATGTATACCTTGAGTGACAGGTGTCTTGTCCAATGATCGGTACGTGTTCCAATCACAAACTATACCAACCTCTTCCGGTTTGTCTGAATTGTCTTTCAGTTGTGTTTATGGATTTGTGGATTTGTTCATTTGTTTTGCACTTCTCGGCCACCGTAATAAAGTGCTCATAAGTGCAAACATCCCAAAATGAGAAGAGTCACTTGTAGCACGTTCCCTAATTTTAGGATCTAATTTGTGGGATTTACGTTTTGTTTTTGTTTTTACGTGAACAGTGGAAAAAAGACACAAAATGTTTTTTTTTTAAAAATATATTTAAGATTCATTTATTACAAAATTCAGTAATTTCACATTTTTGAAGTGTAGGCATTATGGGATGTCAAAATATACATTCCAAGTAATTAAGCTAATCTTTCACTACTTACTTTGTTACCAAACACCCTGTTAATCTATGCATTATATTAAAAGAAACCCTGTAGGTTTTGAACCCATGACTTCAAAACATTTCAGCTTTATTGAAGACACTTCCATCAGTCCTCACTCTCCAGCGCAGAGAAATATTTTGATTCATTCCATTCGCTTGCATTTTCTGTTTAATCTGTGAAAATAAAAGACACAAAGCAATCAGATATGATGACTTAAACGGTAAAAAGATTTGCATTAGCATCCCCTTCATGAACAGCCGCGTAAACACACCGGCACGGAGCTAGTTGATATGTCATGTTACAGATAAAGTCTTTCTCCTCTGTCCTGATAAAGATGTTGAAAAAACCTACAGAAAAGTTGCAGTTGTACCGCTGACTGTTACAAAGTGCTGACACTGGAGACTCCTTCCGTAAGGGGAAGTCATGGCCTAATGGTTAGTGTCAGCGTACTCCTCCGAAGCTCACCTTTGCGGTGCACATTTGTGACGTCATCCCCCTGTCGCATGACTTTTATACTCGGCAGCGCTATTTAAGCGCGCCGTTCACGCTGGATTATCGCCAGATGATCTCTCGTCATTACGTCGCGATTTGTGAGTCGCTCCTGCCTTCTTCCAGTCCGTGTGTTATTCTGCGCCTCGCTGCTGTTTATATCCGTGTGGACTTCCCGGCTCGGATTTCTTTTCCCCTGGGAATTACATCGTGAGTTTTTGTTTCATTCTTTGCTGCCGGGTGTTTTTCCAGTTTTTGCTCTCCGGCTTTTTGCCGTTTGGATTACTTCATTTTCTGTTTGGATTACTTTTGCCCATGCTTGGATTACTTCCTTTTTTTCTATGTGGATTACTTTTCGTGTATCGAACTTCCGGTTTCGCGATTGATCGCGATAGACTTTTCCCGGCTACATCTCCTGTGCATTTTGATATATATATAATATATATGCTGATATATACCTTTTGTTATTCCAATAAACTCTTTTTTTTTTGGAAATTGGCCTGCGTTTGGGTTCTCCTCCCTAGCACCCTCCTCTGGTTGCTGATAGTATCATCTGGCCAACAATGAACCCAGCAGGATCTCAGGAGTTACAGTCACAGCTCGACTCCTTGTCCAAATCCTCCGCTGCTCACGAACGTCAACTCAAGGAGATAGCCTCGTCCACTAATGAACTCAATCGGGGCATGAGCATGCTCACCACGGCACAGGCCTCCTCACCATTTCTGAGGCCACCGGCCCAGCCCCCCCTACCCATGGTAGAGCAAAACCAAAACCCCATGCGGGAGCCACATCTGCCTCACCCCGAGCGCTTCTCTGGAGAGGCGGGACTTTGCCGCGCGTTCCTGATGCAGTGCTCAGTGATTTTTGAGCTCCAACCCTCCTCCTTCCCTTCGGATCGGTCTAAGGTAGCGTACGTCATCTCCTTGTTGTCTGGCAAGGCCAAGATCTGGGCTACAGCAGAGTGGGAACGTCAGACTTCCATCTGTTCTTCATTTGATGCCTTTTCAGCAGAACTGCGCAAGGTTTTTGACTCCACGCTACCCAAGCTGGACGCCACTCGAGCCCTGTTCGAATCATCTCAGGGGTCTCGCTCCGTGGCGGAGTATGCTGTGGATTTCCGCATGGCAGCTGGGGACAGTGGGTGGAGCCCCACAGCGCTCTATGACGCGTTCTACCGCGGCTTGCCCCACCAGGTGAAGGATGAACTCGCGGCCCGAGAACTCCCCAATGAGCTTGACGACCTGGTTTGTCTGGCAACCAGGATCGATCGCCGTATCCAGGAACGAAGAGGAGGGACGCCCAACCCGTTCCTGGCCTCCCAGAACCCCATATGCCAAGCCTCATGTCGAACCAGGCAGATCATACTTGCCTCCCCGAAACCCATATGTGAAGCCCCGTTCTGAATCTAACAGATCGCACTCGCCTCCACCTCCCCAGCCCATGGAGATAGGACGGCGTCTCCTGTCCTCTGCAGAAAAGGAGCGGCACCGCGCCCACAACCTCTGTCTTTACTGTGGCAAGGCAGGACACTTTGCCTTCGCGTGCCCAGCAAAAGACAGGGCTCGCCGTTGAAGGAGCCTCTGGTGTCTAGCCTTCCCTAAGCCTCTGGTGTCTAGCCTTCCCTAAGCCACTTCTCCGAGCACGTTTCCAGATCAAGAGCCAAGAACATGATCTAGCGGTCTTTGTTGACTCTGGAGCTGACGCGGAGTTCCTCGATGAGGAGTTAGTGCGTCAGCTGGAGATCGAGACTGAACCTCTACCCACTAACCTCCAGGTACGGGCCCTGGATGGCCATATCCTTCACCGAGCTCGCTACCGCACCAAGCCCCTGCTGGTGTCTGTCACCAATGAACACACGGAGTGGATCTCCTTCCTGGTTATCCCTTCGCCCCACGCCCCAGTCATGTTTGGATTACCTTGGCTTCAGAAACATAACCCTCACCTGGATTGGTCCAGCGGCCGGGTCCTTGGTTGGGGGATCTACTGCCAGGCTCATTGCCTGACCACCTTGACACCCCGCTCATATTCAGTCAAGGAGGACCTGCCATCCGACCTCTCTCTGGTGCCTGCTGAATACCATGATCTGGGACAAGTGTTCAGTAGAGCTCGTGCCACTTCCCTGCCACCGCATAGACCTTATGACTGTGCTATCGACCTCCTGCCGGGCACTGCCCCCCCCCCCCCCCAGTACAGGGGGGGCGCCTGTACCACCTATCCAAGCCTGAAAGGGAAGCCATGAGCCGGTATATACAGGAGTCCTTGGAGTCAGGTATCATTCGCCCGTCATCATCCCCAGCCGGTGCAGGGTTTTTCTTTGTGGAGAAGAAGGATGGGACTTTACGGCCCTGTATCGACTATCGGGGCCTTAATGCCATCACCATCAAGAATCGCTACCCTTTGCCACTCATGGCCTCCGCTTTTGAGCTCCTCCAGGGAGCCACCATTTTCTCCAAGCTGGACCTTCGGAATGCCTATCACCTAGTCCGCATCCGGGAGGGTGATGAATGGAAGACCGCATTCAACACTCCCAATGGTCATTACGAGTACCTGGTGATGCCGTTCGGCCTCACTAATGCCCCAGCAGTGTTCCAGGCTCTGGTTAATGATGTTTTACGGGACATGTTAAACCTATTCGTGTTTGTGTACCTGGACGACATCCTCATTTTCTCCCGCACACCTGAGGAACACACCCTTCACGTCCGTGCAGTGCTCCAGAGGCTTTTGCAGAACCAGTTATACGTGAAGGCAGAGAAATGTGATTTCCATGTCACGAAAACCACCTTCTTGGGCTTCATTCTGGCAGCAGGGAGTGTTCGGATGGATCCTGATAGAATCAAGGCTGTTAGGGATTGGCCCTGCCCTGGAACACGTAAGCAGCTCCAGCAGTTCTTGGGATTTGCCAATTTCTATCGGCGCTTCATCCGGGGCTACAGCTCGGTCGCTGCACCCTTGCACCAGCTAACTTCTCCCCTTCAACCCTACTCTTGGGGGCCTCAAGCCGAGCAAGCCTTCAAGAAGCTGAAGCAGCTTTTTACCTCTGCCCCCATCCTCTCCTTGCCGGATTCCACGCAACAATTTGTGGTTGAAGTTGATGCATCTGATACCGGTGTTGGGGCCGTTTTGTCTCAAAGGGACATCAAGGACAATAAACTTCACCCGTGTGCTTTCTTTTCCCGCCGTCTCTCCTCGTCCGAACGGAACTACACTATCGGCGAACGCGAGTTACTGGCAGTCAAACTCGCCCTGGAGGAATGGCGGCACTGGTTGGAGGGTGCGGAACAACCGTTTCTGGTCTGGACCGACCATAAAAATCTTGAGTATCTCCGGACTGCCAAGAGACTGAAACCCAGACAGGCTCGTTGGGCACTCTTCTTTGGCAGGTTTAACTTTGTGCTGTCTTATCGGCCGGGAACGAAGAACGGGAAGCCAGATGCTCTCTCTCGTCAGTTCTCCCCCGATCCCGTTGAGGCCATCGCTGAACTCATTCTTCCCCACTCCGTCACTGTTCGGGCGCTCCGACTTGGGATAAAGAGAAGGGTTCAGCAAGCCGTGTCTAACCTGCCGGTTCCTACTGACTGTCCTGAAACTCTATGTCCCTGACCAGCTCCGTTCCCAAGTTCTTCAGTGGTGTCACAACTCCCGGCTTTTCTGTCACCCCGGTTTCCCTCGGACCCTATCGGTCCTCCAGCGACGTTTCTGGTGGCCCTCACTCAGACATGACGCACGGGACTTTGTCACGGCCTGTCCAGTATGTGCGCAACACAAGAGTTCCCGATCTCGCCCAGCCGGCCTCCTGCGTCCCCTGCCGATCCCTTACAGACCTTGGTCTCACATTTCACTTGATTTCGTTACCGGTCTCCCTCTTTATGATGGCTACTCCACTATCCTCTCTGTGGTCGATCGCTTCTCTAAGCTCGTCCATTTTTCCCCCTGACCAAACTCCCTTCGGCCAAGGAAACAGCGTTGCTCCTCCTCCAACACGTCTTCCGGCTCCACGGCATTCCCCGGAACATAGTCTCTGACAGAGGACCCCAGTTTACCTCCAATTTTTGGAAGGGATTCTGCCAGCTCTTAGGCGTCTCCATTAGCCTCTCCTCTGGGTTTCACCCCCAGTCCAATGGGCAGACGGAACGGCTCAACCAGGAGCTGGAGACGGGTCTCCGCCTCCTCTGTGCCGAGGATCATTCGTCTTGGTCCTCCAACCTTGTTTGGGTCGAGTATGCCCATAACTCTCTGCCCTCTGCTGCCACGGGTCTGTCCCCTTTTCAGGCTGCCTATGGCTATCAACCCCCATTATTCTCCACACAGGAGCTAGAAGCCTCAGTTCCCTCAGCCTTGGCCCTCGTGAGACGTTGTCGCCGTGTCTGGAGACGAGCCCGCCTCGCCTTGCTGAGATCTTCGCGGAGCTATGCTCGCTGGGCCAACCGCAGACGCCGCCCCGCTCCTCATTACCGTGTCGGGCAGCGGGTGTGGCTTTCCACCAAAGACCTCCCATTGAAGATGGCATGCAGGAAGCTGGCTCCCCGTTTCGTTGGCCCGTTCCCGATATCTAAAGTTATCAATCCGGCTGCGGTCCGGCTCAAGCTGCCCAGTGTGTTGCGCATCCACCCCACTTTTCACGTTTCCAGGCTGAAACCTGTCCAGGCCTGTGCGCTGGTTCCCTCCGCCAGACCCCCTCCTCCCGCCCGGGTCATTGATGGGGGCCCTGCGTTTACTGTCCGTCGGCTCCTGCGCTCCAGATGCCGTGGGAGGGGTCTGCAGTACCTGGTG
>NC_083465.1:1719738-1734738 GCF_030014155.1 Tachysurus vachellii
TGTAAGTACATATAAATAAAATTAATTTTAAATATCAATAAAATGTTAAAATAATATTGAGAGTGATAATTTGATAAAATATTCATTTTAATATACATAAAAAAAGCAATAAATAATTAAATATTTATTTATTTAATTATTTATTGCTTATATATATATATATATATATATATATATATATATATATATATATATATATATATATATATATTAATGTGTTTCAGTTATTCGAACACTAATTAATACAAATAAACACTACATTACTGTTCTCTTATTCTGCTTATTCTGTTTGTTTTTTTTTGTTTGTTTTTTTAATATACTGGAAAGAAGAGAAATGACTCAGAGAGTTTACAGGTTGTTAACGATGTAAGTGGATCGTTCCTCGTACACAGTGTTTTTTTCTTCTCAAAACTAAACTTCATATCAACGGCAAATTGAATTTTCCTACGTTTTTGTCAAAGGTGTCAAAGGTTTTCCATTTTCTTGCCTTCTATGTCTTTTATAACAATATTCAAACGGAAAAAATAATAATAAACGATCCCAATCTCCTAGTCCTACGATTTAAAATGTCATTTCTATATAATATATATTTTATATTTTTCTATTCTAATACTCTTACACTTGAGAGATCTGATACAGTGTTAAAGGCAAAGATCGCAACAAACACTGACTTCTTTCGTCATGACTTTCTGATTTGTTTGTTTGTTTATTTGTTTTTTTTTGTTACAGCGGCCCCTTTACATAGATTTTTCCATGTAAAAATTAAGTAAATCTGAAGTCGCTTAGAATTTGCATCATTACAAAAAAGAACAGAAACAACACGTCTTAGAGATACTACACAGGTTTGTTGTCAGTAGAAATGAATCTCTCCGCTTCATCCCATTTTATTCCCTAACACATGGTGTTGACCTTCAAAACAGCGAGCGGTTCAATTGGAAAAAAACAATTGTTCCAGCAGCTGATCTGCATCATACCTCGTGATTTCTGGAAAGCTCAGAAGGATGTGGTGTTTGAACACCTTTTGTTGGCGCCTTAGTAGGTAAGAGACATAAACAGATGCAAATTTATGAAGTGAAACAAATGAGCTCATGAAGTGGAAGGTGGCCTAAGCAAAACACAGGGATTACGAATTAGGTGTGAATTGCGAATCCATCCTCGCCTCAAAAGTCAAAAGGTCAGATGGGATAAATACATGATCCCATGGGTGCATTGTGGTTGTTTAAACCTGGATAACAGGATACATATGACAGTAAGACAAAACAAGCGTCATACAGTAAGAGCTAATATAATGTCCGTAGGAGATCCTGTAGAATGTTAATGAGGTAATCAGGAGTGGAAGAGAAGTATGTCAGAGTCGTTCAGGATACGTATGAGATCAGTGAGATGTGCTGTAGGTCAGACAAAGGAGTTCAAGGTGGAGTTGGGGGTACATCAAAGATCGGCTTTGAGTCCCTTCTTGTTTGCTGCGGCGACGGACAGGTTGATGGATAAAGTCAGAGAGGAGCGACATTGTGATCATTGTGAGAGTAGGGAGCGGGTGGAGGAACACCATGAATGAAAGTCAGTCATAGTTAGACAGAATACATGTGTATGAACGAGAGGTACGGAAGCAGAACAGTGAGGTTACAGGGGGCTGAGGTCAAGAAGGTGCAGGAGTTTTTGCTGTCAACCATCCAGTGTGAGGTGAAAAGAGGTGAAGAGGTGAGTGCAGGCGTGTTGGAGTGGGTGGAGAAAAGTGTTGTGTGACAGAAAGTCAGAGTGTCAGCAAGAATCAAAGGAAAGGTGTAGAAGACAGTAGTGAGAGCAGCTCTGCTGTATGTGTTAGAGACTGTAGCAGTGAGGAACAGACATGAGGCAGAGATGGAGGAGGACGTTGAGGTTCTCTTTAGGAGTGACGAGGATGGACAGGATTAGGAACGAGGGACATCGGAGGGACAGCTCAGGTCGGATGTTTTGGGGACAAGGACAGAGAGGATAGATTGAGATGGTTTGGACATGTACAGAGGAGGGAGATGGTTATATTGGTAGAAGGATGTTTGAGATGGAGCTGCAGGTAAGAGGTCAAGCGGAAGGACAAAGAGGAGATTTACTGTATGGATGTGTTAAATGAGGATATGAAGGTAACTGGTGTGAGAGTAGAGGATGCCGAGGATAGAGTTAGATGGAAACAGATGATTCGCTGTGAAGACCCCTAACAGGAAAAGACGAAAGTACGAAAAATACTTAAAACGCTTGTCATTTCAATCAGTAGTTTGACATCTACTCTATAATCTTTGACAAAAAAGTAATTTTCCAAACGTGCTCATGTCCAAATCCGTACATAAATCACAGAGGATACACAGCAGAAACAACATTTCAGATCATTTACAGCAGCTTCGTCAATGCAAACAAATAAACAAATCAAAACCTTTACGAGCAGCAGAAGTGAAAAAAATGTCTAAACTTCGATGTTTACAATAAGATAGTAATCTATTTCATTTAAAAAATAAAAAATAAAAAAGGGATCATGAAATTTGAGTTTTTTTTGTTTGTTTTTTTTATTTAGTCCAGCCCTGAATAAATGATTTCACATAGAAGTTTATACAGAAGTCCTAAGAGGCTATGCATTATTACATTTTTTCTTTCTTGTATTGTCCTGATAATTATTAAATTTTTCCGTTATCTCAACATAAATATAAACATATATACAGTATATATATATAGAGAGAGGTATATATATGTAAAGGCTATAAGATACACATAAATAGATCATATAGATCAAATAAAGAAATCTAACAATGCACATGGCCTCTTGAACACAAATTTAACGCTATACAAATGTGGGCGTGGCTAATATAATTCGTCACAGAACAAAGAACGTGCACTTGACAGAATATAACTAAATAAAAAGAAGCCAATTCCTTTAGTTCAGTAGATAAAAGTAATAATGAGGTTTTTAAATAAGTATTATCATATATTCGTTTAGTTTATGTTAAAGAATAGAATCGTTCGCAAACCAATCAGTTCGTCGAGTCGAATCTTTGCGTTAGTTCTTATAAATCATAGGTTTGATTCATCTCGATGATTCGGATCACTGAGTCAGATATGAAGAATCGTTTTGTAGTCGGATAGAAACAATGGTTACAAATCATGAGATTTTTTTCCCCTTAAAATGAGAAGGCTTTTAGTGAAATTTAGAGGGAAAGAAATATAGTGAAGTCTACGTTAAAAGCCAGAAAGAAAATACTATTAAATTACCTAAATTACTTATAGTTTCTGGTCTGTAACTCACTCACCACTGGGTGGCGCTCGTACCATTTGTCCTCCATCACCATGACGAGCAAAGTCAGCTAATGAGCAAATAAATAAATAAATAAAACCGTCCTGTCTTTGGAAATAATTTTAATGTACTCTTGTGCAGAATCCTGTGTGTTGTGTTTTCTTTTCCTTCCCTCTATACCTTCTTAAGGAGAGACACTACAGGTGAAGATGGATTTAAAATAATAATAATAATAATAATAATAATAATAATAATAGATCTCACAGGTAAAGCAAACTTGACTTCATCTTAATTAAATATGTGAAAAGTTTAGAAAACGTGAAGAAAATGTTTTTTGTTTTTTTTTTAATTCCGTTAATCAGCATTAAATCTAACAAAACTATAACAATTAATAAACATTTTTGAGAAATTCCTCTGTAATAAAAAGGTCTACTTATGTACAGGAATAAACACGTGAGATGTCAGGAGATGCTGGACATCTAGAAAACATTTGTTTTCTCTCTCTAGTGAATAAAGTTTATAAAAAAGAAATGAACCCATACGTCCTGATGACGCTCGACGATGTCTTCAAAGTAGGCGTAAAACGGTGAAATAAACATTGTTTGTTGACTTTTGACATCATATAATAGTCTAGTAAAAGATCTAAAAAAAAATACAAAATCTCAATCTTCAACAATAATCTGAACTTCACCAAGAGACAAATAAATCACAACAAAATTCTTAAACAAATCAACATTAAAGGTGGGGTCTCCGATTTTTGAGAAATGCTTCAGAGTCGGGCCAAATACTAAACAAAAACAAAACAAACGTGTAGCCAATGAGCAGAAAGGGGCGTGTCTTGTCAATATGGGCGGAGAGAGTGTTCAGTGCGCATGTGTGACATTAGCAGAAAGCGGTTTTAACATTGACATGGAGGATAAAAACAAAAAGAAAGAGAAGAAAGACTTACGATAAGGTAAGAAGTAGGACGTGTTAATATAGGATCAGCTTTCCAGCGCTGGAGAGAACTGAAGGAGCAGGAAGTTGGTCACATATTCACAGATTGGAGTTTCCTGAGTCAATAACTCCTGAGCTAAACGCTGTTACTACACAAATAACACCTCTTTTCTATCGTAGTAATGTAGAGACGCAGCTACAACCGTGTTTTGTGTAGTAACAGTGTTTAGCTCAGGAGTTATTGACTCGGGAAACTCCAATCTGTGAATATGTGACCAACTTTACTTAAGACGCCGAGGCGCTTTTTTCCTTCTCGATAGGTGAGTAACGTTGGTTTTGTTTTGTTACACAGAACTAATATATGCCTTTGTCCTTTACATGATTATGCTTGTGTGTCATTTTTGCTTGTTTGTTTATCTACAATCGTATTGTTCTTCCCTTCAGCTATGATAAAGACACATTTCTTTCCATTAATTGCCTGGGTTACGTATGTATGTGTGGGCGGAGCTATCGATACAGGGGTGGGACTTATTTGGGTTAGGGGCGTGTTTGTTTTGGTGATTTTATATGTCAACATTGGACCGGATGACACCGAATAAATAGAATCACTAGAACAAGTGCAATTCATTTCATTATATAATATAAAATATCGCTGCGTTATTTATTACAGCACAGATTCAGAATGAACGACAAAAGGCAGATGGTTTGTTATGGCATTGTTTTTTTTTTTCTTTTGCAATCACAAAAAACAGTCAATAACATTTTTTTTTTGCGTGTGTGTTAATTAGGCAAACATTCTGATCTAGACAAAGACAAATAGTTTGTCCGAAAAAAAAAACAAAAAAAAAACAAAACAAAAAACAGATAAAACATGAAAACATTCAGGAAGCTCCATCAACACTGTGAGACTCATCATTAGGTTAAATCCGAAACAGTGTGGGGTTTATCCTACACATGCTATGCTTATAAAATAAAATAAAATTAAATAACATTAAAAAAAATTAAAATAATAAAAATAAAATAAAAATCCAAATTAAATTAAATAAGCATGTCGCATCTGTCTCTGCTCAATCATAACCCACCACCCTCTCCCCCTCCCCCCCAAACCCACCCCCCATCGGTCTTCAGGATCTCTTAATAAATGTACACATCTGGATCCTGTTTACAGTAGATATTTCTCTCTCTTGTACATACAGTGCACTCGTGATGCGGTATAAACGCCTTCGTGTTTGAACATGCACATGTCCTGAGGGCTCCACCTGATTTAAAATCACCAGACAGACAGTGGATCGTTGTTATTGCTTGGCGTGTAGCTCGAGATGTGAGCGAAAACATTATCCGGTACGCAAATGTTCAGAAATACTCTACAGCACAGTGGGTGGACTGCGTTAAAGCCTCATTTCCTGCCTAAACACTCCATGAAGAAGAACAGTCTGTGATCTGAGAAGCTTCTTATCCAGATTATAATCCCAAAATTGGTGTGTGAGTGAGTGAGTGTATGGATCGTCTCCCAGGTCCCCCACCCACCAGCCAGGAGAAGAGCGCCCTCTACCTTCTTCCTCGTCCGTTCACGTTCGGTGGAAGACTAACGCCGTTACTTGCACCCCGGTGTGAGAGCACGGCGTCGTGTTATAGCTGAGGTTTCTCTCATCTCCATTCGCCTGAAGGTGTCTTTGTCGCTCCACCTGCTGAGGGCTTTGAGTTGTTGAAGGACGGATTTCAGTAGCACACACGAGCACGCAGATTTTGGGGGATATTCGGCGAAGCGTCTTTTAATTTCACCGTCGTTAAAAGTTCATCAGCTTCTGAATCTGAGCAGCGTCATAACGATGACACAATGATGTGTAGAAACCATAACATCATATCACCCCATCGCCATGTTTAATCTCTCACAGCACGTCCCATACGGACACCGGAATGTTCAGAGGGGCAATTGGTTTTTACACCAAAACATAAAACGTTTTCCAATAACATCATCGTGTGTGTATTTGGCCTGCGTGTGTATAAAGAAAGGTGTTTAAGCAGCTGTACGAAGGACAAAGGTTTTGTGAGTTTTAATTCTCATTCACACCTGAAATGTTTTTTTTTCCTTTACATAATTGGTCACAAACATTCAGCTCTAGTGCTTTTCTCAGAGATCCTGATTACGTCCCTAACGGCTGGTCAAGCTTAAAGCTGTACTGACCTTCACCCTTATTGACCAGGGAGCAGTTATAGTTCTACACATAACACTTATTGCTAAGCCCAACTTCTCTGCCTACCTTTATAGTGCACACACACGCGCTTGCCCATGCACGCACACACACACGCGCATGCACGCACACACACACAACCCTGCGTTCACATTACAACAATGACAACGTTCCTGTTCTACACGTGACTCACACTTGAGTGAGACTCAGTGTGGACGTGCGGAGGCTTTGATCCGTGCTGAGATTCAAACTTGCTGTCTTCTAATCTAAACAGTCCACTGAGGCACATCTGGTGCTGAAAACTGAAAATAAAAGCATTTTACTGCACTAAAACACACCGTCGGCTTTAAACAACGGTAACACGCTCACATGTGTACGTTGCAAAACATAGGAGGCATTTTGGCTTTAACAGGTTAACAGGCCACGCCCACAAACGACACCAGCATGCTAGATACATCGTATCTCTTACTAATGTGAACGCAGGATGGAGAAAATGCACGCACACACACACACACACACACACACACACACACACACACACACACACACACACAAGCTTGACAACGGCGTAATGTCCACGGACACGAGCACATGTAAAAGCAGTGCATTCTGGGAAACAGTGCATTTCTTTTAAACAGTACCACAAACGCGAAGGTCTGAGACGGCGGACGTCTCTGAGCTCGCACAGTAGATGTAGATTTTTTTTTTTTTTTTAAATCGAGTGTCTCTTCTTTTAGACCACAATCATTTAAAGACAAAAAACATTTAAACTGACGAACAGAGTGAGGAAGGCGGGTTGTGGGGAAACGACTGCGCCGCCGTTAGGACTGATTGTCTAAATGCGGCAGCGTCACGAGCGCGTGCGGGTCAGCGGCGTGGGAGGAAACGTGCTGCTTGTTGTTCACGTTTGTAACGGCCGCTGTAGATCTCGCCGTACGCTCGCTAAGCAAACGTGTTCCTGCTTTCAGGAGGAATTAGAAAGCAGAACTAAATCAGGGAAACGTTCTCGCTTTCCCCCGGAGTTTGTTTCGCCTTTAGACGGCCGAGCGCGTGCGACGTGCATGCATGTGTGTGTGTGTGTGCGCAGACACCAAGCCGAGAGAGCGTTTAAATCTCTTATAACTCGACTACGAGACTGCATTCGGCGATTAAAGTCGCGGAACGGACGGAGAAGCACGACCACACCGTCCAGATTCTAAAGTCGTCCCAGTTCTCTCTCTCCTCTCCTCACGAGGTCTTCCGAAGTTCAGTCACTTGTAGAAATATTTCAGTCGAACAGAAAAAAAAAATAAAATAAAATAAAAAATAAAAAAAGGCCTCGATCCCAAATGGAATGTTCTGGAAAAATGATTCAAGTGTCCAAGTTTGTTTGCCGAGAAAGTAAAGAGTCTGAGAAGGTGCAGTCACAGGGTTCGAACGCAGTCGTTAAAAAAAAATATGTGCCTATTTTTCTGCAAGAATCCAAAGAAGTGCAACTAACCCTTAGGGTCGTTTTTTTTTTTTTAATAGCCAGCGACGGAAGCGACGACGATTTAAACCCTGAAAATAAAAGCTGGAAACGAATACGCTCTAAACGTGCGCTGTGCTGCTGTAAAACGCCGAAACTTTGGGCAGTTCAGGTTTTATAGTAAATTAATTTTTGGGAATTTATCTGCTGATTTTTTTTTATTTTTTTTTGGTCTTGGATGAACTGCAGCGCTAAAACTCCAGCTCCGTTTGTCCGCTCGTTGACTGTTCAGTACAGGCCGACGCAGCTGAAAATGAAGGGTACGAGGAAGAAGGCGCTGAAGCCGACGGTCCAGTAAACGATGTAGCGGTACGGGAGCTCCACCTGCATGTTCTGTCTGGCTATGCGGACGTCCTGGCTGGAGATCCCGGCGGCGCGGCACACCAGGGGGATGGTGAGAGCCTTCATCACCGCCCTCGTGGCGAATAGCATCGTCACGCCAAGAACAAATCGCAGGAAGCTCCACCCGAAGAGTCCCAGGCTGAGCGGCGGAGCCTGCAGAGGCAGCATGGAGGCAGGAGGATCGTGGATCAGAGCCAGCTGGTGGTTGAGATGAGACGCCACGGCGATGCCCGCGCCCGTACCCAGGATTTGAGCGGTGTCACCTCTGGATGTGCTCCACGTGTCCAGCGTGAAGGAGAAAAGTCCCAGGATGGCGTGGAAAGACACGACGAGAACCGGAGCGTATCTGGAAGACAGGTTGAACGTGTCGATGGCGTCTAGAGCTGGATAGAATATGGCCAGGATGAGCAGGCTGAAAAAGAACCCTGCAATCACGTCCTGGGGGAAAGAAAAAAACAATGAATGTAAATCTCAGGGTTGTAAAGTAAAGAACGGTACTCTAGATACACTAAACAAAAGTTAGTGCACCCCTGACCATCACACCCATATGTTGTTCTTCCACAAGCTGCTGCCACACGTCGTCTCTGTATGCTGTAACCCAGTTCCAGCGTGACAACGTGCCCGTGCACGAAGCCCCTTGAGCTCCACGCAGACACGATGGGTTCAGGTTGATGAAGAACTCCAGCGTCCTGCACACAGCCCTGAATCTGACACCAGAGTCTGATCTCACTAACGCCGTCAGGGGTGCACAAACTTTTGGCTTTATAGAGTGTATGTACGAGGAGCCGATTACTGTATTGTCGGTTGGCTCGGCTCGTATCGTGGGTTCTTTTAAAAGCCACACACACACACACACACACACACACACACAGTAAATAACCAGGATATTCCCCTCTATCTATCCAAAGTGTGTGTGTAATAAATACCTTGAGTAACAGATACCTTTGAGCCTGAGACATGAAAGTGTAGCTGGAACTGCTAACACATCAGGTTTATTAGTTCAGATAATCACCGAGTGAATAATTGACGTTTGACATGACATAAAAAAAAAAAAAGATAAGTGCATAAAAACAAATCAGAGTAAATAAAGTTTCATTAAAATGACGGGGCCAAAATATCATGACTCACCAATGAGGTCATTACACAACTTATCGTTGCGATGAAGCGCGATTTTTAAACGGAGCGCGAACAAAAACAGCGATGAAGTGAAATAAACCCTCATTTTTTTTCTTTTCTTTTAAAAGGTGTGATCGCGTCGTACGTCGGTGCAAGACGAGGGAAGAGATTTTTGGAGTCGTTTTGGATTTAATTAGCAAAAAAAAAAAAAAAAAAAAACAACCACAAAAAAAGCGGAAATGATTGAAAAACAATATAAATATTTTGACCTAAAATAAACAAATATTTCAGCAGGATTTAAATAAATAAATAACAAAAAATATATATACATAAATAAAGTTAAAAAAAAAAAAAAAAAAAAAAAAAAAAAATGTAAGTTTTCCGGCCAAAATAATACTTTTTTTGTTGACCAAAAAAAACAATTTTTCAGCAAATTCAGTTTTAAACAAATTAACTGATAAATGAAAAAAAATAATAATTATTAAAAAAGTTTCTATTGTTATTAAAACAGCCTTAAATTGAAAGAGTTAACGTGTGTGTGTGTGTGTGTACATGTGTGTGTGCTTTCTGGCTCACCAGGACAGAGTGCATGCCCATGTAGACGCGACTCACACACACCAGCACAGTCCAGCTCAACACCAGCGCCAGTCCGGAAACTAAAGGATACTGGGACGAAACACAAACACACACACACACACACACACATCAATATACAAGATGTGTAAAAAAAAAAAAACAAACAAATGACAAAAACAACTCATTTAAATAGCAAAAACAGACATCGTTTACATACGGGTGCACAAACTTTTGCATGCGACTACTTCTAACTGTTAGGATTGTTTCTATAGTAAGAAACTTCAATCGGCTCGCGAGCACATTGTCATGCTGTTTAACAGGAAGTTCGTGTCCTGGATAATTACATCGTCGGGTCACGGAGACTTTTCCGCCATGGGAACATAACCTGAGCCAACGACCTGCTTGTCACACACACGCTTTGTATCTCACACACACACACACACACACACACACACTATCAAATCTATCTAAATGACAGTTTAATAGTGTGTGTGTGTGTGTGTGAAATAGATAAGACAATATGATATCTATGATATGGGGAAAGAAAAAAAAACAGATTACTGAAATAAAACAAACACTGAAATGTTGATTGGGAATAAAACGAGATCACTGTCGCATTCTCGAATCTGATTGGTCAGAGGAGAAAGACAGGCTGCGGACGGAAGGCCCGTTTCCAGACGAGACGTCTTCGTTCAGAAAATTCCAAATGTTTGGGGAAAATAATCTTACTTAGTGGGATTTACAGAACTCACACACACACACACACACACACACACACACACACACACACACACACACACACACACACACACACACACACACACACAGTCTAAAAGAGAGAGATGTTGCAGGATTAGTACCAGTCTATCAGCAGAGATAATAACGTGCTCAGCAGAAATCAGTGACCTTTGGAAAAAAGGAGCGAACGACTCGCTGCTGCACGTGAGATCACCACATCTCATGAATCAGCTTCTCACATCTGTTTTCTCTCTCTCTCTCTCTCTCTCTCTGGTGTGTGGAAAGGGAAGAAGAATATAATTGCAGGGTTTAAGATGTTGTGTATGTGCCCTGACCGCGCCTCGTGCCCTCGGACCACATGACACACGAGCTGGAAAAGAGGAACTCTGAGGACGAAGGCGCTCTCAGCTCCTTAATTCTTCCTGTCTGTCATCAGGAGAAAACATCTGCCACAGATTACAGAGCAGTGTGTGTGTGTGTGGAGCTCATCCAGGAAAAAACTAAGCTATTGCAGCTGTGTGTGTGTGTGTGCGTGTGTGTGTGTGTGTGTGTGTGAACGTTAAGAGTATAAAGTGCGCTCATGGATTTTTATCTCCGTTAGTTCGGCGTGTCGGTCTGCTACACGTATCGTGATATATGTGGGTTTTCACACACGCTGTGTTTTTTTTTTTTTTTTTGCAGAGCTCAAGTTACCCACAATGCAATGTGGCTAAAACAAAGATCCTGCGCTTGTTTCATCTTGTTTGCGGCTGTTTGGAGAACAGAAGGCAGAGGAAGTGTTTGCATGCGAGCAACTGAGACGGAACATAATTAGCTGTTGGACACTGTGAGGAAGCTCTGTGTGTGCGTGTGTGTGTGTGTGTGTGTGCGCAAGAGTGAACAGGGAAATGAGAGAGCGAGAGAGAGAGAGTGAGAGAGAGAGAGTGTGTGTTTAAGTGAACCTGTTTATCAGGAACAGCAGAGCTTCTTATCTCTTTATGTCCTTTAAAAAAAAAAAATAAAAAATCAGTCTTGCGATTTTTTAAGCGTTTCACGTGAGGAAAGCGGCGCTCGGGGTCACACGTTCCAGGATGAGCCTCGTTACTCTTCCTCCTGAAACATAAACTGTGGGCGTTCTCAAAGCGAACGTGATTACACGACATAATACAGCGTCATTACCTCAAATCTCCACTCAACCTTCACCTCCAATCCAGATTTAGGATAATGACGGGCGGCGATTCCCAAACAAGCGCCGGCTTTATGATGGGGTTTTACAAAGGAACAATGAAGCCTAGGTGGGCCGACCTTCAGACCAACAATGGGGCTCTGTTGTTCTGCTTTGTTCTCCAGCAGATGCTACGTTCTGTAGTTCCTACAGTTTCGGCGGTACAGAGACAGCACGACTCTGAACGCTTCCCTGCAGGCTATTACAAGAAACGCCGAAACTGGAGACTCATTCTATTAAGCGTTATATAATTACACACGACCGTGTCGACGCAGGTCCTCCCGAACGAGCTGTTACTATGGAAACGATGGTCGTATTAGAACGTGTGCGTTAACGTAAAAGGTGCTGCGAAACTCATCAATGCAAAGATTCATCAAGGCCTCCTGACTGACCAATCAGGATCCGGTATTCAAATGACCGACTGGAGAGCGAGCGACGTCTGGGGCTTGAACTGACAAAAAAAAAAAAAAAAAAAAAAAAAAAAAAGAAACACAGAAACTACGACTAATTATGTCGAGTAAGAAGCTTAACCCCTGTAACGTTATTCAAACCGGTAAAAGCGTTTATTTAGTCACGGCGATCCGGACGTATCGCTTTTATCTGATTAGTTTAACCGCGTGTAGACGCTTTCTGAACTTGTTGAAGTTCTTTCTGATGTCGACTCCAAACTGAACAGATTATAGCCTGAACTGTGGAGTCGGAACCTGGATTTTACTCCATTACCGCAAAAACCACTTCATATTCGTGACTCTGATGAATAGAAGTAACAAAAACAACAGCATTTGCATCGGCCAGGAAAGACATTTACATTCACAAACCACCTGTGAACTCTCTTTGTGTGTGTGTGTGTGTGTGTGTGTGTGTGTGTGTGTGTGTGTTTGCACGCACATCTTTGTTTCCAACATACAAAGCCCTTCGTCTTGACGTGTCTGTATTTGCTAACACGGTTAATCTGTATAAAAGAGAGGTTTAATATGAGGCTGTAACCTTGACAGAACCGTTCTGCTCGATGTAACCTTGCTCGCATCGACAAAAAAAAAAAAAAAATAATAAAAGCTTATCTTGACAGAGATAACGTCAAACCTTGACCAACTTTCGCTGGCGCTGAGACAAAAAAAGAAAAAAAAAAAAAACAGAAAGCATTAAGATGGAGATCGCGAAGCCTCCCTGTGTGCTGGAGGAAGTGAGCAGCGACATAAAAGTAAAGCGACGGAAATCCCTGAGTTCGTGAGGGCGGAGCTTTGCGTCAATTTGATCTGTCAATCATGTCACATCACGACTGGCCTTTCCTCTCACTTCTTTGACTCTACTGCGTCACATAAAGAACTGGTTTTATACTGGAACCAGAACTGGTGTTACTATAGACGGTTGCTAAGGTGTTGCTAGTCAGTTGGATGCTGTTGGATCATTGCTATGACACTACAGGTTGTCGCTAGGTGGTTGCTATGGTACTGTAAAGTGTTTCCCGCTGGTTGTTATGGCTGTCTTTGCTTCCGTACCCAGGATGTTGCCAGGATGTTACTAAGCGGTCGCTATGAAGCGGTAGCAACTTCTAGGTTCTTTCTCAGGACACAAACTTTCTCAGCTTTTTTAATCAGGACATTTTTTAGTCTGTTGGCTTGTTTCGTTCTATCGCCCTGATCGGTGAACGTGTCGTCACAAAAGATGTAGAATGTACGGTGAAATTTGTACAGTAGAAAATCAGCTTTAGAAAGTTTTACGCAGCAGATGGGATATAAAATCTGACAAAATATGTCTGATCTAAAGTAAGTTTGAATTGTTGAAAATTTGTAAAAATGAATTGTTGCGTGTGTTTAGTGTAAGTGGGTGTAAAGGGTGTATAAAGTGTGTGTGTTAAGTGTGTGTTAAGTGTGTGTAAAGAGTGTGTATAGTGTGTGTGTTTAAAGTGTGTGTGTAGTGTGTTCAGTGTGTGTATAAAGTGTGTGTTAAGTGTGTACAGTGTGTGTTAAGTGTGTGTTAAGTGTGTGTACAGTGTGTGTACAGTGTGTGTACAGTGTGTGTGTGTATAAAGTGTGTGTACAGTGTGTATGTACAGTGTGTGTGTGCATAAAGTGCATGTTAAGTGTGTACAGTGTGTGTACAGTGTGTGTGTATAAAGTGTGTACAGTGTGTGTACAGTGTGTGTGTGTACAGTGTGTGTACAGTGTGTGTGTTAAGTGTGTACAGTGTGTGTACAGTGTGTGTATAAAGTGTGTACAGTGTGTGTGTGTTAAGTGTGTACAGTGTGTGTACAGTGTGTGTGTACAGTGTGTGTGTACAGTGTGTGTACAGTGTGTGTGTACAATCTACCCCTCCTGTCCTGCCCATAGCAGTGTTACCCCCCAGTGAGGATGTTCACACACCAGCTGGTTCACCAGCACCAGGTCGGGACCCTGTGCACTGATCACCGGTTGATTCTCACCTCCCAGCGGCCGCAGGTGAGCAGGAAGAGTCCCAGCGGCACGGCGGTACCGGACATGGCGTGTGTAGACGGCATGCTGTACTCGGAGTCGTAAAACACCTCCAGCTTCACCACAGGAGGGGAAGCGGGCCGCTTCCACCGCACCAGGTCCTTGGTGCACTGCCCCAGGTACATGACCCAGACCCAGATCGCAATCAGGCGGCGCGCGACGTACGGGTCCACGTTCCAGGTGAGAAACGGGAAAAAGCTGATGTAGAACAGCTCGTTGCCCAGTTCGGTGCCCAGCGTGAACGCGTAGTACAGGACCCGGTTGGAGATCACGAACTGGTGACCCGCGTCTCCCGTCAGCGAGTTCTTACGCAGCGGCCCTCGAGCCATTCCGTCCGTGCCGGAACCTCTAGACGGACGCGCGCGAGCGCTTTCTCCGGTGTCCCCGTTCGCCGTCCCGTTTATCGCGCCGTTGACGTCCTGATGTTTCCCTTTCTGTCCTCGGGACGGTCTGTCTCGCTGGTCTGCATCCACCTGGTCCCCGGTGAAGGAGCCCCGGACACCGCACAGCTCCTGGAACCGGGCGACGTGCTGCGGGTCGTGCAGCGACGTCAACAGCCGCGTTAATCCCATGTTAGCTTCGCAGCTAACAGCGTCGCCGCGTCAGGTGAAACAGGGCGCTTGTCTCGTGCTAGCGGATTCTTAGCTGCGTGTTTAGCT
>NC_083465.1:1739738-1747238 GCF_030014155.1 Tachysurus vachellii
GTATAAATAAATGATGGATAAATGAGACATTTGTATTAATTGTGGACTCCATGATGTGACACACAGTGATGTTTCTGTCTGAACTTTGAATGCAGTAAAACTGAATTACACACGTGATCGCATGCAGTCTGAGACCGAGCTCTTATATGTCCTTCTTACATGGAAGGATTAAATATAGTAAGATGAAAAGATACCAAAGATCACACCAAAGTCAGGCTTACCATCGTTTATAAAGCTGCTGGAGGAAAAGCCACACATCAGCAGGTCTTTGCTCTCTCTCACACTCCTCCGGCTCAGTTGGGGCTTTATTATAATAATCTCCCGGATGTAGACGCGTTAATATCCCGTTCCTGTGTCTGTCTCTATCTATGTGCTGTGCTGTGTGTGTGTGTGTGTGTGTGTGTGTGTGTGTGTGTGTGAGAGTGAGTGAGTGATGAAGCCTTTTAAACAACACTATGAAAAAAATCCCCTTAAAATATCCGTTTTCTAACGGCACGCGCATCTCGGCGCCTCCTGATTGGCCCTCATCGGAACAGCTGTCTTTCCGTCGCTAAGCAACAAGTCGCTAGGCAGCGATGACGCCACATCAGGCTCCGTTTTCTTTCTCGCGACTCTCACGTGCTGCTGCACTGCTTCACACACCCACACCATTCATATAAACACACACACACACACACACACACACACACACACACACACACACACACACACCATTCATATAAACAAACACACACACACTATTCATATAAACACACACACCCACACACAAACTATTCATATAAACACACACACCCACACCATTCACATAAACACACACACGTGTTCAGAAACACACATGCGACACAAACACAAATACACACAAAAAACACACTAAATAGATACATAAGCACATGCAAATAACACACACACACACACACACAGCTACATAAAGTGACATATCCACACATCCACATGTATTTCATATAACACACCCACACAAATATAGACTCAAACGCTAACAGACACACTCACACAGAGCTAAACACACACTCACATAGAGCTAAACACACACACACACAAAACTATTTATTGATTTAATTTTTTTTACCGGGGGAGGAAACCGGAGTGTGTGATTGCGTGAGTGAATGAGAGTGTGTGTGTGCCCTGTGATGGGTTGGCACTCCGTCCAGGGTGTATCCTGCCTTGATGCCCGATGACGCCTGAGATAGGCACAGGCTCCCCGTGACCCGAGGTAGTTCGGATAAGTGGTAGAAGATGAGTGAGTGATAGAATTTTTTTTTACTGATATTCATGTACTCACACACACAAACACACACATACACGCTTTAAAGTACACATAGAGAAATGGAAACAAACACACATAACATGATACAAATAAATATGAAACAAATATATACACACATATAGATACTCATCTGCAGGCCCATACACTTATATGCAAATATAAACACAAAAACACACACACACACACACAGGTATACAAACATGCATACACACAAAGACCACAACACTCGCAAACACACAAAGAGAGAAACACACAGACACACACACAGTACACACTTGTTATGGAACTCCCAGGATTGTGTTTATTAAAAGAAAACATGACTACAAGTTTACTGAAAGACAAAAATATATATTTTGAAATAAAAACACTGGGATATACACACACACACACACACAGACATTCGCATGCATCTATATAACAGTCTATAGAGCCGACGTAATAACGGTTAAATCCGTTCAAACACTGCATGCAGGCGTAACACACAGTCATCTAATACATGAAACCTGCTTCTGCTCCATAAACCAAAACAAATACAGGCACGTCATATTCATGTAGAGCACAAGACATGCGTTAGGGAACATTTCAGCTCCTCTGTAGGTTCCAGACATGCAGGACAGCCGGCCGCAAGGGTCAGGATGTAAAAAACATGTAAACACTCGTGACTTTTGTGGTGCAGCTTATACACAAAAACGAGGCTAGTTTTCATACTGTGACATCAAGGCATCCATGACAACGTAACATGTCGGTACAGTACATAAGGAACAGGAGGTTGATTATTTTTCTTATAATGTCACATCCAGAAGTGATTTATTTTCCCACCGTGATGATTTTCAAACACGAATCATTTTTTTATTCATGAAAGAACTTTTGTCTCATGCTCTTTTAACTTAATACAGTTAAACCCCCCTGCAGCTCGTCACGTTACTAAAGACGTATTTTTTAATCTGTTGTTATAGGAAATCAATCGACAGATGGAGAGAGAACAAGGTAGCGCTCTGGTTCCTGATCGATCCACTAGGAGAAATATAAATGATGTTACTTATTAACTTCTTTGCTAAGCATTTTACTTTACACTCTGGACATTTCATTAACAGCTGAACAGTCAACGTGAACAGTTTTTGTCAAATGAATGCAGAAAGCATCATCACCACATGTCCACCGTCATGCAGATTTTTTTTCCCTGAACGCCCAGCAACAGCAGACGCGGCTGTCGAGCTGGAGCGAGTTCGTCTGAAGCCGAAAATTAAGCTTCCATTCATGCAATCAGGAGACGGCGATAAGTGTTCGAGCAGCTATAATGAGACTGAGAGTGAGAGAGAGAGAGAGAGAGAGAGAGAGAGAGAGAGAGAGAGAGAGATTGCGAGAGAGAGAGAATCTCCAAATTGAGCTGCGTTGTGATGTCACTTCCTGGAGATGTGATAAGATGGATCTGTAAAAGCCGACTGGGAGTAAAGGACAGCTGGAGATGAACAAAGACACAATCACTGATGTTGTATTACTGCATGCGCTTCCGTAACACTTCCTCTTTCCGTCTTCCGTCGTCCTAAAAGTTCAGTATTTGTGATTGATGCAGAGAGAGAGAGAGAGAGAGAGAGAGAGTGTGTGAGAGAGAGACAGACAGAGACAGAGAGAGAGAGCGAGAGATTGGCATATCCATACGCCAGTGTGTTTGTGTGTGTGTGAGAGAGAGAGAGAGAGACAGACAGAGACAGAGAGAGAGAGAGAGAGAGAGAGAGTGTGTGTGTGTGTGAGAGAGAGAGAGAGAGAGAGAGAGAGAGAGAGAGATTGGCGTATCCATACGCCAGTGTGTGTGTGTGTGTGTGAGAGAGAGAGAGAGAGAGAGAGAGGGATTGGCGTATCCATACGCCAGTGTGTGTGTGTGTGTGAGAGACAGAGAGAGAGAGTGTGTGTGTGTGAGAGAGACAGACAGAGACAGAGCGAGAGAGAGATTGGCGTATCCATACGCCAGTGTGTGTGTGTGTGTGTGTGTGTGTGTGTGTGTGTGTGTGTGTGTGAGAGAGAGAGAGAGAGAGAGAGAGGGATT
Source organism: Tachysurus vachellii (assembly GCF_030014155.1). Classification (NCBI taxonomy): domain Eukaryota; kingdom Metazoa; phylum Chordata; class Actinopteri; order Siluriformes; family Bagridae; genus Tachysurus; species Tachysurus vachellii. The sequence continues at coordinate 1,743,068 of NC_083465.1, forward strand.
GGCGTATCCATACGCCAGTGTGTGTGTGTTTGTGAGAGAGAGAGAGAGAGAGAGAGAGAGACAGACAGAGACAGAGAGAGAGAGAGAGAGGGATTGGCGTATCCATATCTCATGCTGTGACGAAACATCACTTGCATATTTCAGCAGAATTTCTCCAGCAGATTTCAAGCAAGAATCAAATCTTGCTTTAAAGCATTTTCACCTCACACCAGAAATCCGACAGAATCAACACAACCGGGTTTGTAGCGTATTAGGCTGAAATCTACGGGGCAACAGGTGACGCTACTGAAGTATTATTATTTCATTGTGTAGCATGTGAATGTGGTTGCTAAGGGTTGCTAGGTACTGTAGGTGACCTCGTCAAGACCATACGTGACCTCGGGCACTCAGGGCTTCGTGAGGAGGGTTCGAGAAGAACGGATTGAGGGGAATAACATCGGAAGGCGTTAAGCTTCGATAAAAATACTCATCTACCTCTCGCTGGAAAGAAATTCAGCGTTTCAGTCCAAATCGCAAGAGGCTTAATAATCTAATCTCATATCATATTTGTGTAAATATGCCTACAATTTGCAGAAAGAGAAGAGAGTGTGTAAAGAGAGTGTGTGTGTGTGTGTGTGTGTGTGGCGCAGTCTTTCCATCCCCATGTGTGTATTTGGCTCTTTATCTTCTAATGATGTCATCTTCTTCTTCTTCCTCCACTTCAGATTATTCGTCACAACAAGACTTGATGGAAAACCAACATCTTCTCGGAAAGCCAGCTCAACGTTCTCAAACAAAAAAAACTCAACAAAACACAAACCAAAGCTCTTTCATTTCTAGGCCAAGTGGCTGAGAGCTACAGTAAGAGCTCCAGATTCTGAAGGTATGACACGACGGAGCTGAAGTACTCGTGAAGTGCGAGGAACGACGACGGTGGAAGCCATGACACATGAGCACACTGTGTTAACAGAACAATAGGAAAGAGGATTTACTTCTAATAATATTAATAACAATGAAAGGATCAACTTTTGAGAGTCGTTTCGATTCGTTCCGCCCGTGTGATTGTAACTCGTTATCTCTTGCTAAGCCCGACCCTGTCGACGCTGTTGGGTTCCCGTCGTTATCCTCCTCCGTCTGTCCGTCTACGCCTCGAGGAGAGCGTGCCACCTGCACACCTGCTGGTTGCTGCTCTCCTTCATGTCCTGCCAGTGAAGCGACTCCTCCTCGCCGCTGCTGTTCTGGCCGAGCGCCAGCCATCCGATCATCTCCTTGCGCTTCATGTTGCGTCGGTTGTACACGGCCGCCATGAGCGTGACGTCGGAGAGCTGGAACAGCGCCACCTGGAAGACGAACGTCTCCTTGAACACGGGGTTGGGATGTCCGCGCCGCACCGACGTCTTACACCGAGAGATCTCCTGCCCCGTTGAGTTGAGCAGAGTCAGCTTCACGTACGTATCTACAGTACAAGCATGAAAAACGTTATCGTTTACACAAACGTTACACACATCTTGTGTAGATATCGCTAGTGATGTATTGTTCTTGTGGGCGTGGCCTGTTGAGACAATGAAGACGCTATATACAGTTTAGCTAACTGAGACGGGCTCGTGGCTAACTTCGTACCCTTTACCAGAAAGTTCTCTGACAGTTTTCTCCACAAACGTTACATCAGACACGACAGGTGTGTGTGTTTTTACCCGGTGGGCGGTTGAGAGCCAGGTTGCGAAAGTGGCTCCCTTTGATGACCTCGACAGAGAGGCGCCCGGTGGTGGGGTTGTAGGACAGACCAAGCAGCAGCTCAGGAACTCCACCGTGAGAGAGAGACTGGCTGGAGGAGACGCCATCAGGAGCGGCGCTCACACACAGCTCTGAGTCTAAAGCCTACAGAGAAAGAGACAGAGGTGTGTGTACTGTGTGTGCTTCTGGCAGCTAAGGCGTGATGTTCACACGTTACACACCACAGGGTCGAAAAGTCTAAATCCAGAAAGGAATAAAATCATGTGACCATATCAACTGCTCACGGGAAGCTTAGAGATGTATATGATCAGTCGGATTTGGATGCAAACTGGGTCTAAAACACACACACACACACACACACCTTCAGGTTGCTGCGAGGTTCCAATACGAGTGTGACCTCGAGTCTCTCAGTGTTCAGTTTGTTAAGTGTGTATATGGTTTCTCCCATCATTCTCTCCCGGTTCATCTTGCCCAGAGCGTACAGACGGAAACGCAGCGCCGATGTGTTCAGCTCCGGCGCCTCGAGTCTCGTGAAACGGAACGTCTCCCCGAACCGTGGCGTCGATCCCCTCTGCACGGCCGTCTTGTAGCGCTGGCGTTTTCCCGGGATCAGCACCACACGCACCTGCCACGCGTCCATGCCACTTCGAGCTTTATCCGGGATGTCCTGCGCCATCACCACGGTGACCAGGAGCTTATAGGATTCGGGACGGTAATTCAGGACGACCACAAGGTCACCGCATTTGGAGATCGGTGGGCGGGGTGATGAGACAGAGGGGCGGGGCTCGGAGATGACGCTGGCTGCACGTTCATGCTAGTAAGAGCAAAGATTAGCGACAAAGAGACAAAGATTGTATTGATCAGATTGTACTGGAGTCAGCGGAAACACACAAGTACAAACAGAGCTTACTGCTAATCACACACACACACACACACACACACACACACAGAGCTCAACAGTGTTAGAAGAGCTCAGGCAGCATATTTCACACACAATGACTCATGAATATTCATGCTCAGTAAACATGATAACTTGATAAACTCATGAATATTCATACACAAGAAGCTGTTATACTGTATTTGTACATCAGATAACAAACTAGAGCAAGCAGATCGAGAGAGAGAGAGAGAGAGAGAGAGAGAGAGAGAGAGAGAGAGAGAGAGAGAAAGTGTCTACAGAAACTGACAGAAAGCGAGACAGACTGATAGATGGATTTTACCTAAAAATTAAGACACACACACACACACACACACACAGTACCTCAGGGCTCCATGTAGACGAGCTGTCTGTAGCCTCATTGTAATCGTACCCTGGATTATCCATTGCCATTTCCGTCTCCCTGTGTGAGAGAGGAGTCCGGCGTCCTGAGCTCCCCTGACGGCTCCTGTGACCCCGGGACAGCGTCTCAGATCCCTGAGAGCCCACAGAGGACACGCGTCCTCTCACAGACGGAGTCTCCGCCACGCTGAGGTCCCTCTGGTACAGTGAATCTGTCAGAGGATCTCTCTGTTCAGACAGCGGGTCCTGGAAACTTCTCCTGCTAACTCCATCTGCATCGACAGAAAGAGTCCTTACATTTATTTAGTTTATTAAACGTTGTTTAGTGATTTTTCACTATAAATAAATAAATAAATAAATAGATAAACAAACAAATAAATAAATAGATAAGAAGCTTGTTACAGCACTGACATGATCCTAAATGTTATTAATAAATGAATAAATATTAAATTTCAACATATATTTGAACTTCATAGCATTATTTAATATTAGTCATTAGAGCACGAGTGATTCCTAGAGTGATTCTCAGAGTGATTCTCAGAGTGATTCTCAGAGTGATTCCCCAAGTGATTCTCAGAGTGATTCCCAGAGTGATTCCCAAGTGATTCCCCGAGTGATTCCCAGAGTGATTCCCGAGTGATTCCCCGAGTGATTCCCAGAGTGATTCCCAGAGTGATACCCCGAGTGATTCCCGAGTGATTCCCCGAGTGATTCCCCGAGTGATTCCCAGAGTGATTCCCGGAGCTACGCTGACCTTTTCTCAAACATTAAACATTTCATTTCAAAGGGCAAATTTTTTTAAATTGGTTTTATGAATTATTTATATGAATTATTTAATAAACGGACGCTCTCTGGAAAAAACAAAATGTTCCATTTCATTAATTTGAAGATACCTGGTTACCGTGGAGACCGAAGATCTGCATGAACTGTGGAAACTGAAACAAGGCTTCCATGGCACACACAGTCTCGAAAATGTACTTCACATTATTTCTGTATTATCTCATTATATCTCCATCATTCTGGACCAGTTTCACATGTTTTTACACGACACAAGTTCATACAAGTTTTTAGATTTGTATTGACTTTTAAACCGCTTTTACACCAAAATGAGAAAACTGCTCATCTCCATCAGAGGGGATCATGACCCGGATCAAGAGCTCTTAAGGGACCATAATTATG
>NC_083465.1:1757238-1764738 GCF_030014155.1 Tachysurus vachellii
TTCTTCAGCCTCAGCTCCCGAACCCAAACACACCAGTAAAAACAGACTGGACGACTCACACACCGGTTACTTGCATGTCGTCGCTGTCGGGCGGAAACCTCGTACGTCCAAATTTGGTCAATTTCATATTTTTTCACATATCGATGCTATTGGTCAGTCCCCACGTGGGTCTGTTATTATTACAAGTTATTAAACAATCTAAAGTCTTGAAAATAGCTTGAGCGCAAATCTCATAACTCCATTGGACACTTCAACTGTCCACCTCTTCCTCACTCCGTGTGAGAGCTTCGCGGCATATTTCTCCTCAAGAAGAGTCGCAACGAATCAACACGTCTTCTGAGGTAAATGTCTTCAAAACACTGGGCTCAAAGAAAAAAAATCTTGACCCCCGCTAGGTCTGAGGACAGGAATTTAGCGCAAGACAATCCACTGCAACGCGGACTAAACCCTGTGTACTGCAGATAAGGTAAAAATAACTGTTTTGGAGATACGAGGTTTCCGCCCGACAGCGACGATATACGTAAACATCCCATTACATTCCTCAACTCATCACATACCCCACAAACACTAGCATATTTTACTGATTCGTTACCGATTTCCATCTAGTTTTTAAAATATATTTTGTTATAGTCGATTATCTCTATATGATTTGTATTTGTATGTATGTACGTATATGAAAAATAACCTCAAACCTTAAAGCAGGATCCCAGTCGCCATCTAGGGCTGTTAGCAAGTTAAGAAATAAGAAATTAAGTTAAAAGAAGTTTTAGATAAAACTAATCGCATCTAGTGCGATTATAAAAGATTATAAACTCTTTTGCGATCGTTTATTTGGATTGTAAAGTTTGGAGAAGAAAGAGTTGTGCGTATAACAGAGCTGGGGGACTCGAGTCATATGACTTGACTCGAGTCAGACTTAAGTCGCAAACTTGAGACTTGCTTGACAAATATTAAAAAAAAGACTCGACTTGACTTTGACTTGACATTCGTGACTTTGAGACTTGACTCGGACTTGAGTTAAATGACTCAGAGATGGGGGACTCGACTTGACTCGAGTCAGACTTAAGTCACAAATTTGAGAATTGAGACTTGCTTGACAAATATTACAAAAAGACTCGACTTGACTTTGACTTGACATTCGTGACTTGAGACTTCCTTGTGACTAGCACGTGTGTGACTTACAGGATTATACACCAGAGGTGGGAGTATGTTTACATCGTGCCCTCGGTGAAACATGGTGTCGGGAGCATCACAGTGTGCAGCTGCTTCTCTGCAAACTTTTATTGGGGCTTTACATGAAAGGAAAGAAAGCATGAACGGAGAGATGAACCGCGACGTCCTGCTAATCTGTTCCACTCCCAGCGTGTTCCGCAATACGCCCCAGATTAATGAAACAATCTGTGAGAAGTTCGAATCCCAGCATTGAGAAAAACAGACCTACGACTACGTCTGTCGTCGTGTTACCTGTATTATTCAAGACCTGGCAAAAAATATATTCTTGGATTTAAAATGTCTTGCTCGGTTTGACGTGTTCACGCTTTTCACTTTCGAATTTCATCCATCAGTCAATCCAACGTGCACCGAAAGGAGCGACGGCGGATCCATCATCCTGAAACCATCACCGCATCCGCTTTCATCTGTTCACCGTCTGCTTGATTTTCATTTCCTGTGAGCCGTATCGTCTCATCCCACATGCTGAGACTGGATAACAACTTGCTCAGAGTCGGTCTGCTGACGCCAAGCTCCATTAAATCTCTCGAACAGAGAGCAAAGAACTTTCAGCTTTTATTTTATTATTAAACCGAGACGCCCTTCTGAGAGCGTTGCATCGGTTCACATTCAGAACGTCCTTCACTACCGACTACACGTCCTCATCATCATCATCATCATCAGATTAAAGACTAGATTTGGAATCAATCGTGCTCCATCCTGCTTTAAAATTCCATTTCATACCACAGGAAAAATTTAAAGACTGCATCTATACGCATGAAAAACATTAAACCGCATTCGCACGAAACAGACAGGAAAGCTTTTAAAAAAAGGAATCAAACACTTCCTGTAGAATAACACTGAATTTTTTTTTTCTCCGTGAGCCGTAATGGAATCGCATTTCCTCTGCGTGGACTCCGCCGAGAGACTCAGTCATCACATGCAGGGGCTTTTTCTCATTATCGTTATCAGTTTGTTATTCTTCTATTCAAAACACTTCCCAAGGACAGGAAGTGGGAGAAAGCAGTAGTGATCAAAGTGAGAAAAAAGTGCACAAAGGCCATGTTAGATTCAGTCATACAAAATTTCCAATAAGTTTTTATTAAAAAAAAACAAACCAAACGTAGACCGACCCGAAGGAACACAGTGTAAACAAGAGTCTCGGAGTAAACTGAAGAACTGCAGAGCTGAGAGCAGGCTGGCAGATGATGTCCGTAACAAAAAGAAGAATGGCAACACAGTCCAGGCCAGTGGTCTGTTTATTAGGTGCTCTCACACACGCCATATGAGTCAGTTTCATAAGAGAACAATCAGCAACTCACTCACTCACACTCTCATTCATTTTCTACCACTTATCTGAACTACCTCGGGTCACGGGGAGCCTGTGCCTATCTCAGGCGTCATCGGGCATCTAGGCAGGATACACCCTGGACGGAGTGCCAACACATCGCAGAGCACACACACACACACTCTCATTCACTCACACTCTACGGACAATTTTCCAGAGATGCCAATCAACCTACCATGCATGTCTTTGGACCGGGGGAGGAAACCAGAGTACCCGGAGGAAACCCCCGAGTTGCAAACTCCACACACACAAGGTGGAGACGGGAATCGAACCCCCAACCCTGGAGCTGTGAGGCCAACGTGCTAACCACTAAGCCACCGTGATCCCACAATCAGCAACTCAACTGATTAAAATGCTTTTTTTTCCCGTCTACTGATCTTATTTTTGCCGTCATTTCCATGGCGACACTCATCCCATCAACCTATGATAACCACAACTGCCCTGAAAACACTTGACCTGTTTACCTGCTGCAAACACGGCACACTGCGACCTCTGCTGCTGCTCCTAACACATTAATAACGTTATCATACACAACAGCAATCAAACCACAAATAAAAGCAACTACTAACACTTTCGCCTAATCAGCACAGCACATTTCATGTTAGGTTAAATGTCAGAACAACAACTTAGGAGCATCTTTTTCTTCTTTGTGTTTTTTTTTGTCATATTTTGATAATTCTGTGCCATCATGGAAACACAAAAGTATTTGATGTGGGATGCAGATGAACAGATGCAGATCCTGATTATCCACTGCTGTTTATTTTACCTCAATGTCATAAGTATATTGTAGCATATTTACATATTAATATCAGTTCGTCGTATTTCTAAGATTGTAAAGAATGTAAAGAAAGAAAGACAGAAAATGAGTTGGAAAGACAGAGAAAGAGACTGAGAGAGAGAGAGAGAGCGAGAGCGAGAGACTGAAAGAAAGAGACTGAGACAGAGAAAGAGACTGAGAGAGAGAGAGAGAGCGAGAGACTGAAAGAAAGAGACTGAGACAGAGAAAGAGACTGAGACAGAGAGAGAGAGAGAGAGAAAGAGACTGAGGGAGAGAGAAAGAGACAGAGAGAGACTAAAAAAAGAGAGAAAAAGTCTGAAAGAAAGAGAGAGACAGACAGAGAGAGAGACTGATAGACAGAGTGAGAGAGAGAAGTAGAGACAGAGAGAGAGCATGAAAGAGAGACAAAGAGAGAGGGAAAGAGAGAGAAAGAGACTGAAAGAAAGAGAGAGAGACTAAAAGAAAGAGAGAGAGAAAGAGACTGAAAGAAAGAGAGAGAGATAGAGAGAGAGAGACTGATAGACAGAAAGCGAGAGAGAGAGAGAGAAGTTGAGACAGAGAGAGACAGAGAGAGAGAGAGAGAGAGCATGACAGAGAGAGACAGAGACTCACGCACGCGCACACACATGAACGCGCGAAGCCTACACATGCACGCGCAGGTCCAGCATCATTACATTACGCTACATATATTTATATAAGTATAAAGCATTAAATCAACAGGACATTCAGACACATGATGAAGAAGCTTGATAATAAAACAGTATAAACATGTCACTTACTGTCGGCTGCCATTGTTATATCAGATCGAAGAGAACCGTCGAAGAGTTTTTCCACTCGGCAGTTGCCCGTTTATTCATTTATTTGTTCTTGTTTTGAAAGATGTGTGTGATGATGTGTGTGATGATGTGTGTGAGAGAGAAATCCGACATCAGCACATTTCCTCCTTTATCACTGCAGCAGATGCAGTGAGATGCGGAGAACGCGCTCTGCCTCCAGCGCGCATGCGCAGAACTCTGACCATGTGCTCAGGTTTACTTCTGCTGTGCGATGCTGGAACTGTTCATCTGCTTCATCTATTTCACATCAGACGTCCATTTCTTTGTTCTGACATCGTGCTTCTTTATTATTCAGTAATCAAAATGGCAAAGAAAAGCACGGAATAATACAGCAATGTTTACATACAGACATTTAGTGCAAAATAAAATGGAAAACAACAACAACAACAACAACAACAACCAGGAGAGGCATTTTAACATCAACGTGTGTATAAAAACTGGAATAAAAGCATTAACTTGTTCAGTCAGTAGACTCCATATATACACAGTATTAAAAGATAAAAACAATGTAAATATTATGGGATAAAAATACACTTCAAATGAAAGCCCATCTTTTGTTATTAAGAATCTCATTTATCTAACAGTAACTTCACATATTTTCTTTTGTGAACATAAAAACATTGAGAAAAACCCACAATGACATCCAATCAGAAGAGACCTGTTACACAGCCATCCAATCAGATGTGACATGTAACAGACCTGTTACACAGCCATCCAATCAGATGTGACTTGTAACAGACCTGTTACACAGCCATCCAATCAGATGTGACATGTAACAGACCTGTTACACAGCCATCCAATCAGATGTGACATGTAACAGACCTGTTACACAGCCGTCCAATCAGATGTGACTTGTAACAGACCTGTTACACAGCCGTCCAATCAGATGTGACTTGTAACAGACCTGTTACACAGCCGTCCAATCAGATGTGACTTGTAACAGACCTGTTACACAGCCGTCCAATCAGATGTGACTTGTAACAGACCTGTTACACAGCCATCCAATCAGATGTGACTTGTAACAGACCTGTTACACAGCCATCCAATCAGATGTGACATGTAACAGACCTGTTACACAGCCGTCCAATCAGATGTGACATGTAACAGACCTGTTACACAGCTGTCCGATCAGACACTTCTTATGAAAAGAGATGAGAGAGAATCAGAGACAACACGTCACAACTGTCCAATCAGACACAACCATCTACAGGATCCAGACCAATCATACTTCAGCCAATCAAACGTGTCTAATCAAATGTGAGTCATCAGAAGCTCATCCAATCAAACATGACTTTTTTGAAGCTCGTCTGATCAATTTTCGCCCGTCACAATCTCCTCTGATCAGATCCGACAATCACGTGTCCATCCGATCAGACATGACTCAACGTAACCCTGTAACATCAGACCCGTCCGATCAGGCTGTGTTGTTTATAGTGGTTACTGCACGTGTTCTTTCCAGGTGAATCTTTTCTTCTTTTTTCCTGTTGAACAGGTGAGAAAAATAAATCAGACACCCAGTCAGTTACAGCGACTAAACAAACAACAAACTCATTATATGCTGAGATGGTAAAACCCAGACGGTCTGATTTTCTTCACCTTCGGTCTCGTGTCCCTCCACCGGAGCGAGGCGCCACAGCTGGGTTGTGGTCTGCAGCTCTGCCATCTGGCTTCCTATTGGACAAGAAAGCAGCCAATCAGCATCATTAAAATGACTTCATAACTAAAAACAAAGTCATATCTGATCTCCTACTGCACAGTTTAGTTGCTTTGGGGTTTAATCTCTCTGACTAAAACTAGAAAATACCAATTATATTTAACTCCATAATTATTGGCACCCTATATATATATAATATAAATGAAGTGATGTTTTGAGGTTAGACAAATATAAATGCTGTGTGGTGTGTTGGGGGTATTTATATAAATATATTTCTCACACACACACACACACACACACACACACTCCTTTCATTTTATTTTCAGGTAAAGAAGTCTGAGATTAAACCAATAAACGACGGCCACATTTGTTTTTCCGGCCACTACATGTTCGTACGTCTCACACAGCACACGACTTTTTACTCCTAACGATCTGTTTATCAAACAAACCGTGTGTGTTTTTCGGTCGTTCCTCACACTCACCCTCGGTCATGAAGCGTGCTTTGGTGCGTGCTTTCAGAGACGGCGGTCTCCTGAACCCGCGGACTCGCTGCGTGGACTCCGAGTCCTTATCCGCCGATTTCACCTCGATTTGTCTGTGACGCCGAGACTTCGTAGCCTGACGCATCAAACGCATCGAACGGCATATTATTAACTTCTCAAACACAGTACATTCGTTTTCTTCAACTGCTTTCAAGTCAGTGAAAGAAAAAGCACCAGAATCGTTTCATGCTACTTCCTGCTTTTGTTTGTGATGGTTATGGCGAATATGCTGCACCGTAAACTTGTGCTTTAACTGGTCTCGTGTTCAGATACATCAATAATTCAGACCATGCGTCTCTATTTTTAGAGAAGTGAAAAAGTAAAAATAAATAAATAAATAAAAGAAATTCACCCTATAAAGACATAATAAATATACATATGAATAAATGATATATATATTATTAAAATTACAAAATAAAAAAATACAAAACTTTTCAGTAATAATTAAAAAAAAAAAAAGAGACAATAACCAATGTAAAATTCTGTCTAATTATTTTAAGGTTACACAATTAATCCCATTTTAATCATTAAATGTTCATCTGAAAAATGAGCTCCGTGTCGTTACTGTGTTTTAACGCTACGCTATAAACTGTGCTGGGATGTCGAGGAGGATTCGTTCATTTTGTTTGAGAAATGATAAAGAAGAAGCGGACATTAATATTAAAAGTGTGTGAGTTCAGCGCTTTTAGAATACACACCTCCACAGCCTGAGAGTAAGACCTGGATTTGATGGAGGCCAGGAGCTGAGCTCTGTGGGAACTCTGCACAAGAGAAACAAACAGTGTAGAAAAAAAGTTCTCACTTCATCTTATTTACACGCTCAGGGGATGAAACCAGGAAGATGACAACTCTGTACACGTAAACTGTAATAATGATCCGACTTTCTTTTCCTCACCTCCTCCTGATTTGATGTTCCTTCTCCTGCGTCTCTGTCACTCTGACTGTCCTACACACACACACACACACGAGGTCATGGCTTCGGGTCAAAACACAAAGAGCTCAGCAATAAGCAGGACACATGATAAACTCTCACAGCTTGATTCTCCTGCCAGCTGCAGAACGTGACAACGGAGCTGCGCAGTTTGGGCACCAGGTTCTGTTTGATGAGACTCAGATCGGCCCGAGGCGGCTGC
>NC_083465.1:1769738-1807238 GCF_030014155.1 Tachysurus vachellii
ATCTGTGCAGGTGTTACACCGAAATCTGTGACCCATCGTATGTTGTGACCATAGAGGGCGCTGTTGCTAAAATGCAGCTTAAAACAGGTCGTCTAGAGAAGTTCGCTACGCAAACAGCGTAAATGCAAATCTTGCGTAAATCTTTGTTGCGAGAACGCGCCAAGCGCCGTGCACGTTACCTTGAACGCGCGTGCACAATAGTGCCGTCGTGCTGCAAAGAAACGGTTGCATGCGCCAAGAACTAAAGACTCATTTACAGTACTTAAAAAAAACAAAGCTATTCAAATGCTTTTGCATTCTCTGTTTTCATGACTGCTTTTTTTTTTTTAAACTACCCTGAAAGTCATTTATTAATTAAGGCTAAAAAAATGTAGTGAGATGCGGATACTTTAGACTATTAATTATATATATATTAATTACAATTGATTAATTAAGTATATAAATTAAATATATAACAACAATAAGATTATTATTATTATTATTGTTATTATTATTATTCCAAATTTGAATTAAACAAATTTGAACACATTTGAATTAATTTTATTCGGTAATAAAGTGCTGAATAAAATACTGGAATTCGTTATTGTTCTCCATATTCACTCTGGTGATGCTTAACACCCTCTATATTATATCCTGAAAAGGATTTGGGTCTCGTGTCAACAGAAACAAACTTATAGCAGGGTCACCAAATATGATAAGGCCCTATTACAGGTTATCAGAATCCGTTTCCTCCCTCTATTACACACCAAATTGAATTGAATGTTCTCCAAATTCACTCTGGTGATGCCTAACACCCTCTATATTATATCCTATAATAGCAACAAACTTCAGACCAGCGTCTACAACATATCCGAATTTGGTGCATGTGGCTCGAAAGCCCTAGGAGGAGATACTCTTGATAAATTTTTGTCTAAGCTTAAATAGGAAAACAGAATGTTGGCTTCTACAAAGCCAAAATAATAAGAGGATACTAACAGCAAAAAAATCAATAAAGGTTTTTAAATAAATCTAGGAGTTTCTGCACTCAAACGTAATCATGAGTGTTTTTAAACGATACACACATCTCATACATAAGAAGTAGTATCATTAAACAATAGTAAACTGTATTTAACCAGGATAAAAACTCAGTGAAAGACAACAATTAACATACACACACACACACACACACACACACACACACATACATACATACACACACACACACACACACACACACATACTGTCAGGACTCAGCCCAGACTTTTGGCCATGTGCCTTTGTTTATGTTCCGTGTCACGTGTCCCCCCGCCTTTGTTTACTCCTCCTCGTCTCTACACAGCTGTTCCTTATTGTTAATTGTGTCTATTTAATCATCGTCATTGTTTCCTCGTGATTTGTCCAGTTTAGTTTTCGTCTGTGTTCCTGTTTTGTGTTTATCATTTATTAAACTCTATTCATTTGAAGTTATCCTGTGTATGGGTCTGTCTTCCTCCTCCCGGTTGTGACATATATATAGATACATACATACACACATATACATACATACATATATATTATATATATACTTATGGAGTAATATACTATATTCTTTATTACTTATGCGCTTATCCTTTTTTCCTTCATGTAGATGAAAGCTAGTAAAAGCTTTAAAGTATCAAGCAAAAATGAATAAACAAAACCATGATTCATATGGTGCGTAAAGACATTTAAAGAAACACAGAGGCAACACATTTAGCCACAGCAGTCACCGCCGCTCCTGTAGCCGCCGCAGCAAGCTTTCCGGCGACGGACAACCCAGCAGCCCCTAAACAGAACAAGAACCGAATGAGAGGACGCTTTCGTTTGGTTATGATCTGCATCTCAGATTGTGCCTGAGATTACCTGCAGACTGCAGGACAGAAACAACAGTTCCTGCTGCTACACCTCCACCTCCAGCGACCGCCATAACAGACATCCAATACGAAGCGATGGATCCTGCAGCGATGCCACCAGCAGTGAAACCCAGTCCTGCAATTATGGCTGGAGCTGCTATAACACCACCAACTTCAAGACAAACCAGTCCAGGAGAAATGGATTCAACAACACATCATCATCATCATCATCATCATCATCATCATCACTCTGTCATATATAATGTCTGGCAATATACAGTAGATGACACATGATGAGTAGAATAGAATAGAAATCCTGTACTGACATTGTATAACTCTACAGACAACAAAATGTGCTCCTGTCTGTGTTAAATAACAGATATCTAAAAGCAAGAACATGACAAACTCCTTCACACACACTGCAGTTTGGAGTTTAAGTTCTCCTTTGAGACACTCCGCACATATTGTACATTCATTCATTCATTCATTTTCTACCACTTATCCGAACTACCTGGGGTCAGGGGGAGCCTGTGCCTATCTCAGGCGTCATCGGGCATCGCAGGGCACACACACACTCTCATTCACTCATATTGTACATTTTCTGAGCAAAATCAGAGGTGACTTGGAGTAACAGACTGTATACTCACCTGCTCCAGCTGCAAGTGTTAAGGCTGTGCCTGTTAAAACAGATGAGATCATCATTAACTCTCACAGCGCTTCATAACCTTATTAAATCGGAATAAACAGCAGACAACTCACCCCAATCCATCTTGTTCACACTGTCAGAAAACAAGCACAGGCAGGTGTTTTATAGAGCGCAGCTGAAGGGCAGAAACTATTGTACAGAAACTAAACTTTCTGTAATTTCTGTAGAGGTGGACTATCAGGATCCAGCCCGTGCTTTTGTTTAAGTTCTGTGTTCATGTGTCTGCCCTGCCCTTGTTTATTCCTCTGCACACCCGTTCCTCATGTCGTAAGTATCACATACACAAACAGAAATGGAATAATAATAAACCTAACATTATATTATTTAAAATTGAACTTTATATTGAGGGCCCTAGAAGATGCAAGAAATGAAAAAGCGAAACGGTTGTATAGAAATTTTGAATCCTTTTCTTTTTTCCCCTGTACAGTATAGTTTTTTTGTTTGTTTGTTTGTTTGTTTGTTTGTTTTTTCTTTCTGCGGCCTATTGCACAAAACTAGGATAAGGGATTAAGCCGGGATATCTTGGTGATCCTGGCTCAATTTATCCGTAATCCGGTTGCACTAAAGCTGGATTAGGGGGCGGTACAATGTTATGGTATAAATTACCATGGAGATTTATTCTGTGGAGCTAGCCTGCTCCAGACCAGGCTAAGTTCTAGGATCTATTTAATCTCATCCCTTATGTCAGTCAGCAGTCACTGTCACTGCTGTAGTAACTAGACCCACTGTCATTATTTAAACATTTGTGATCATTAATTTCAATCATTTTGAATAAATGATTATTTTTAGATGATGTTGCTGTCATTAGATAATTTACAGTTTCCCATAGACTATAAGGCTGTATATAAAATGATAGAATATTAGGGCCACAGAGGAAGAAAAAGAAAATTCAGACTTTGAGAATGAAGTCTTTAATAATATTGTAACCCGTCATTTTAGAGGAGGACAGTTGTTAAAATGACAGCTGTGGGGCATTTCGTGGAATTGTTCTTCAGTATGGTTTCACACACAAGGACATACTTAATCTTTTGGCACATCAGCATCACATTGTCATAAGTATCAGGACTGTAAAAAGTATATGCATCTTTTCTGCAGAAAGAACCAGCCTCATAAATTTATTACTTTTTCCTTCTTCCTCAGTGTGGCCCTAATACTCTGTCGTATAAAATACACATTTCTAATACTCTGGCGTATAAAATACACATTCCATATAAATATAAAAACACAAAGTGTAACATTATGTTCCTTTATTGAATAAGGATAAAACAAAGCAGGTAAACCATCAGCTCCTTTCGAAACTGAAGTCACACAGTGACTCTACAAGATGGAAAGCACAGAATCAAAGAATATTATACAACAAAAGGATAAATACACATTCAAAACGTCTGTATATAACACACACCCCGCATGTCTGCACACTGAAATAAATGCAGGACAAATCCATACACATCAACTGAACAGACAAATGAATGGATGCAGTTGCCTCCCTGCAAGCTTGTATTACACACAGTATACAGCACAAACATCATAAGAGGCCAAATCAATATACATATATATATATATATATATATATATAGAGAGAGAGAGAGAGAGAGAGAGAGAGAGAGAGAACACAAAAAAAAACAAAATTCCTCTGCCACCGCAGGACATATTTAACCAAAATTGAAAGCACACATACTAACTAAAATAATTCAACACATATTGGTCCCTCAGCAGCCGACCACTGTCGTCATCATGGAAGATTGCCGGATTGTCCCAGTCCATGGCTGATGGCACTCTAGGGTCCCTCTCCTTCCTCAGGCAGGCCACATTGTGGAGGACAGCACAAGCCACAGTAATGTCACATGCCCTCACAGGGCTGACCCTTAATTTGTGAAGGCAGTGAAAGCGTGCCTTCAGGAGGCCAAAGGTCATTTCAACTCTGGCCCTGGTCCTGGCATGGGCATGGTTGTAGGCCTGCTGTGCTTCCTGGGGGTCTGTGAAAGGTGTCAGGAGAAAAGGCTGGCAGCCATACACCCTGTCTCCCAGCAACACACCAGAGAATTCACCTGTCAACACAAAATCTCATCATTACTACCTCATAAACACAGTGATATTCTTGACACAGCCATGATGTAAAAAGTGGACCGTTTTGGCCCGGTCATGTTTAATCTACATCACACACACACACACACACACACACACACACATGAAAAGAGACACTTTCTTTATCACACAAGAACATTCAATGGAGTCAGTGAGCAAGCGACCTTGGGTCCTTTGAATGGCGCTATATAAATTAAATTGATTATTATTATTAGCTCATCTATTTATTCAATTCAATTTTATTTTATTTTTATTTATATAGCACTTTTCACAATCGTTTCATTGTTTCAATGCAGCTTTACGTTAATAAAAGCAGGAGAAAACACAGAAAAATCGGTGGACAACATAAGACAACATAAGCAGAGTACAACGGCTAAGATTAAACCGTACTAGTGAGCGTAGTAATAATGTAAGGCTTTGATCAATTATTATCAAAGCCTTATACAGTGTGATGGAGTTACTTTACACAATTTCACTCATATCTGCAGTCCATTTCAATTAAAAATTCAACTGTTTCATAATCAGAGTACAACTGAGTTTTTGGAGATGTGAATTAACTATTTGGATTGTAATTGTGATGTTTTTAGCAGAGCGGTGAGGGTGTAATTGTGCACTACTTACGCATTCAGGCGGTCTGCAATACTTTGCCACGCTTTTTCTCTTTGCTTTATCACTGTGCCGGTGTTGCCTTTATTCTTAATTATGTCTTTTACCTCCTCGTATGCCTCCATGAGGATTTGTGCCTCCGACGGGGAAAAGTACGCCGCTCTATCGGTGATCGGTGGCAGGTCTGTTTGAGTGAGCCGTGAGCGCGCACATATCCAGGATTGGTTTCACCTGGCTTGATGAATCCGTGTCTGCTCATCCTGGCTTGGTCTTTGCGCAACCAATTAAGCCTGGACGCACTTGTTTTGGATTCATTGAGCTCAGCTCAGTCATTTATCCTGGATGTCTTAATTCTACTTTTGTGCAACGGGCCCCTGTTGTTTCCTTTGATGCTAGTATAAATGTAATACATAATAGCTGAACACACTGTGATCCTCTGTATGTATATTGTTACTGTTCTTGTTATGCAATAAACAAAAAAAGTGTTAATTGTCTTGTGCATTCAACCTCATGTGTTAATTGTTGTGTGTATTTAACCTTGTGTGTTAATTGTGTTGCGTATTTAACCATGCTGTGTTGCCGATGGCGGTGTCTTTTGTTGTCGTGTTCCAGTTTTGTTTATTTTATTTAATAAACCTGTTTATTTTTATGCTATCCTGCATTTGGGTCTGTTTTTACCTCCAAATCGCTGACAATATTATTCGGTATTAATGGTCAAACAAGGGGAAGTGCCTCCAACACAAATAGTGATGATATGCAGGTATCAGGTCCAGGGGCCTGGTTGGATCCTGAGCTCTGGTTAGTGTCTGTGTAGGTAAATGACCAGGAGATGGTCTGATGTCTCTATATTGACCCCTGAATGTATAAATGAGTAAAGCCCTGCGATAGACTGACCTCGACCTGCCACAAGCCTTAGGGATGCGGTAGGATGTAGGGATGTGGTAGCCTAGTGGTTAAGGTGTTGGACTACTCAGTGGAAGGTTCCAAGGGATTGAGCTCAAATCCCAGGTTCACCAAGCTGCCACTGCTGGGCCCCTGAGTAAGGCCCTTAACCCTCTGTTGTATAAATTGTAAGTCACTCTGGATAAGGGCGTCTGCTAAATGTCAAAAATGTAAGATCCAGATCTGACCACCAGCTTAAGACCTCTAAGCATTTATTCTTGATCTTGGGTAGGATTAAAAATCACAAATGTGACTTTAAGTGACATCTAATTTGTACTTAGAAGTATTTCTGATAATAGCTGTAGGGATCTTCAGGGGTTCAATCAGAGCAATTGGAACAAGTCGAGCAGCATTTTAACATATAAATATAAATAAACCTTTGTTTGCTATGACAATGTGTGAACTCTTTTATAGGTACTAAATACTATTCCATTAATGTTGGCACAATTCAGGTTGGGAATTTGACGTAATTGGAGCCACACACTATGTCATTGGAGGTGGACAGTTCATCATTAAAGACACTCGTAACATCTTGGACATGACTACAATTCAGCTAAGTTCTTCTCTTATCTTCTCTTTTCCAGATAAGTCAAATAATAATAATTAACAAAAAACACTGAGAAAGTGAAAGAAGACGTTCACTCTGACGTTATAAAGTGCAGCTGCTTTATTATTTACGCGGTTAGACAGTTTTCCTTCATGTAGAAGAAAGCTTAATAAATATGAATAAATCCAAAAACCATGATTCATCTAAAGAATCTAAAAAAACAGAGAGACAATACATTTAGCCGCAGCAGTCACCGCCGCTCCTGTAGATGCCACAGCAAGCTTGCCGGCGACGGACAATCCAGCAGCCCCTAAACAGAACAAGAACCGAATGAGAGGACGCTTTCGTTTGGTTATGAAATGATTGAGGACAATGTCCCGTCCAGAGACAAGCTGTTTCGTGTTGAGGTTTTGTTCAAACCGACCATCGAAAATACCCTCTCTAATGAATGTGTTTTTTTTTTCATTGGTTATTGCGTTAAATCTTACCCAGATACAATAGTGCTATTTTCTGATTGGTTATTGTGTAGCCTCTTGTCTTTGATTGGCTGATAAGTGTCAGGCTCGACTAAGAACTCAGACGCGCTTGATTCCTGCCCGGTTCCATAGAGACAGCGGTGCGGACAGAGACATTTTGGGTGCTGCGGCTTATTAAATATATGATAAATAGTCAAAAGGTTTTTCTGCGTGAGAAATACGATGTGTGGTGGGAGCGCCAATTATTATTAATTATTTATTTAATAAACCTGTTTATTTTTACGCTATCCCACATTCTTGATCTTGGGAAGGATTGAAAGTCGCAAATGTGACTTTAATCGACATCTAATTTGTACTTAGAAGTATTTCTGATAATAGCTGTAGGGATCTTCAGGGGTTCAATCAGAGCCCTCACCAAAGGAACCTTATGGTTAACACTGATAAGAATTTAGAGTAAATATACTACTAAGATAGCAGAAGTTAGTCGAGATAAAGGATCTATGGGACTATGTACTCTGAACCGAATGAAACACTTGAACCAAGTAAAGTCATGAGTCATGTGTTGTGTTCCATCACAGCTTTAACACACCCTGGTCTCCATTGCTGGTGGTCATGTGACAAATCATGACTCAAAGCCTGTATTTGGAACAAGTCAAGCAGCATTTTAACAAGTGATATATACATTTTTGTTTGCTATGACGATGTGTGAATTATTTTCTTCTGCATAGTGATGAATTGAATAGACATCAATCTATGATAACATTAAAAAAAAAATCAAACAAAGTTCTTCTCTTATCTGCATTTTAAAAAATCTGGACAATGTTATTTATTGTGAATTGTTTTTTAAACATTAAGACTTTTGCAGTTCTTTGGAAGAAGGGCTATTTGAAGGGTCCTCAACTTTCTCTTCTTCCTCTAGTGCTGAAGAATTTCAGTCTCTTGAATTTCTGCGCCCCAGCACAGCGCCGATGACCCCGCCTGTAGTTGCCGCTCCGGCCGTCGTGGCAGCCGTAAAGCCAGCGGCGCCTTGAGAGCAAAAGAGTTCAGAAATCACAAACTATTGAAGTAGGTATCTACCAAATTGTCATGTGTCATGAATTCAGGTTCTAATTTTACACCAGACTGATTGGAAGTTGATTGCATGACCTGGCTGGTTACTTGTACTGAGTGGTTTATTGTTAGATGGTTGTTTGGAGTGACTGGTTCGTAGGGTGACGCATTTGGCTGCATGCTGGTTGGTTGGACGACTGTTTGACTGTAGTGATCGATCGACTCACCTACTGACTGAAGAACAGCCACTAAGCTGCCTGCTGCTACTGCTCCTCCATTAGCGATAGCAGCTGATGACATCATACCGGCAGCTATGGAGCCAGCTGCGATGCCACCGGCGGTGAAGCCCACCAACCCGAGTACAACAGGGGCTAACACGACAGTACCCACTAGAGAAAATACACAAACCCAGAACAAAACACAACAACATTGTGTACAAGCAGCTTATCTTGAGTAAGAAAACTGTATTAGCCAACGAGCTATAAAGGCCTGTGATGTTGGCAGGAACTCAACCCATCAGTGATTGTTTTCCTGACACAGGGGCATTGAATGTAAAGTTTCTGTAAGGTTTAGAGAAACAAAAGTGAGAACGCAGTAAACCCTGAATGGGATGCTACAGAAATCCATCCATGGGGTGTTCCGAGAGAATCCACAGAACATTTGTTTTTAGAATGATCTCCCAGTACTGACCTGTACCAGCAGCCACCCCTGCAGTGACGCCAATCACAGTTTTGAGCACGTCTGAAATAAAGACGTCAAATGTATACAGTATTAATATAGTACAATATGATATTAAAGACACAGACACAACACCAAGAAGCTGTTCTATGAGCTAATGCTATTGTACTGTTTATATGGCACATAAGCTGAAGCTCTATCTGTTATATCTACCACATAAACTATCAATTTCCATTCCTATTCGGAGTAACAGACTAATAGAAACAAATGGAAATATCCGACATGAAATATTAAAGGTTCTGGATATTCAGTACAATCATACTGAGTTTCATTACTTACCTTTCATGATGAAATGTATAAACACAAGACAAAGCGAAAAGCAGCAACCACCGGGAGCTTCCTCACTTTATCTGGGAATAAAATCCGCCTCCTGAAATGTGATTGGTTAATACACACCCGAGCAGTTCGCTGATTGGACAGAAAGCATTTAAAACCACATATACCCCAGTCCAACAGAGATGTCCCCCAAAAAGTGCATTAAATAAAAAGAAAATTATATAAAAAAATATTATTTTTATAAATATATATATACACACACACAAAATGGTTCAATTCTATATGATTGACTAAAAAAAATCAAACAGTCAATTGCCTCCTTTATCTCCCCTGAAAAGAAAATGCCAAATAACTCAAAAAAAAAAAAAATAAAAAATCACAAAAATAAATCTGGTAGAGAAACATACAGAGTTAAAAAAATAATTATAGCCATCAGATTTTAGTTATATTTTCTCACAAGAAAAAACCCCCCGTAAAATTGTCAAATAAATTTTATTTGTAGTTTACTGCAAAGTAACATTTCTGCATAGAGACACTGTCTGTTGTTAAAAGAGACGAAGTTGTATCTGATCTTCAATCTACGATCAACACGGTCAGCACTTCTGGCCATGCAAAAGGACCTGACAAATTCACTGACCAATCATGCATGTGCACATAATAGAGATGAGCCGGATACTCGGCTGAAACGAATATCCGGTACGGATAAAGCACTTCTGCCGAGTACGAGTATTATACGAGTAATACGAGTCAATATCTGTGCTCGGATTGAATGAAAATCATCATTGGGTATCTGATTGTGTCAGCGTTCTGTGATAGGCTAGTCACAGCGCCCCTCCCCTACACACATACAGATGTATTGTGTTGCTGTGTCTCGCTCTGCTCACTCACAGTCACACACACAACAGCTCTCTGTCTCTCCCTCAGTCACTCGGGTTCGCGGGTCTTTTCCGTTAACGTTTAGGGTTTCTTCAGCTTTTTACTTCGGGTTGTAACGTTAATAATACATACTTACTAACCAGTAGAGTTCTGGTAAACGTGGGTTCGTTCAGACGTGGTGCTTGCTTGGTAGAATGCGACTCGCATTGCGTCTCAGCCTGTCGGAGATTTTCTTTCTTTTTTAAACCTTCAGCTGTCTCTAACCAGTAACCAGACACTGAGTGTCTAACACGTTTTTGCTGTATTTCATAAAAACATAAAAGGTAGTAAGCTAGTGTTATAAATATTACAAATTAATTATTAAGCTACACACACACACAGAGTGTGGAAATTAAAAAAAAAAAAAAGAACCTATAAAAATAAATCACACTGATCATAAAAAAATTAAAAGTTCAAAAGAAAGTTACGTTGTTCATTACATTTTACTTCATAATTGCACTGCATTGTTTTGTTTTCATTGTTGCAAAACTTGTTCTGTAATATAGTTCGTTTGCTATCGTGATCAAAACCAATGATCTGAAGCTCAATCCTGATGCTGTCCTGTAAATATTTTTCTAATCAGCAATAAATATAACAATTTCTGATCAACCCATATCAATTGCATGCTTAATATATCAGTTAAGGCCTCGCCTATTTCAAGACAAGCCCCGCCCACTCTGAGTACAGATACAGATAATTCATATGGTTAACAGATACAGATAATGCTGTACTCGCTCATCCCTAGCACATAATATATGTGGGATTGTTACAGATCTGCGTAATGAAAAATCTGGACAGAAAAACCCCCACAAATGTTAAGTTTAATGTATGTATTTATTTTGGTACACTGATACAAAGAAAAAATAAAAACATTAAATCTTTTGCAGTTCCTTGGAGGAAGGGCCATTTGAAGCATCCTCGTCTTCCTCATCATCCTCTGGTGCTGAAGAATTTCCAGTCTCTAGGACCGATAGTTTGACGCCCTCTTGTGGATTCAGACAGTCACCCTTTCTTTTACGGCCAGAAAACCACCCCACCACACCGCCGATGACCCCGCCTGTAGACGCCACTCCGGCCGTTGTGGCAGCCGTAAAGCCAGCGGCGCCTTGAGAGCAAAGAGTTCAGAAATCAGAAATCACAAATTGCCAAATTGTCATGTGTCATGATATCAGGTTCTAATTTTACACCAGACTGATTGCTCAACTGGTTGGTTAATTGGTTGATTGGTAGTTGCTTGCATGACCTGGCTGGTTACTTGGGCTGAGTGGTTAATGTGAACTGTGATTTGGACTGAATCCTTTACTGTCTGTTCTGCATGCTGGTTGGTTGGATGACTGTTTGACTGTAGTGATCGATCGACTCACCTACTGACTGAAGAACAGCCACTAAGCTGCCTGCTGCTACTGCTCCTCCATTAGCGATAGCAGCTGATGACATCATACCGGCAGCTATGGAGCCAGCTGCGATGCCACCGGCGGTGAAGCCCGCCAACCCGAGTACAACAGGGGCTAACACGACAGTACCCACTAGAGAAAATACACAAACCCAGAACAAAACACAACATTGTGTACAACAAGCTTATCTTGAGTAAGAAAACTGTATTAGCCAACGAGCTATAAAGGCCTGTGATGTTGGCAGGAACTCAACCCATCAGTGATTGTTTTCCTGACACAGGGGCATTGAATGTAAAGTTTCTGTAAGGTTTAGAGAAACAAAAGTGAGAACGCAGTAAACCCTGAATGGGATGCTACAGAAATCCATCCATGGGGTGTTCCGAGAGAATCCACAGAACATTTGTTTTTAGAATGATCTCCCAGTACTGACCTGTACCAGCAGCCACCCCTGCAGTGACGCCAATCACAGTTTTGAGCACTTCTGAAATAAAGACGTCAAATTTATACAGTATTAATATAGTACAATATGATATTAAAGACACAGACACACCAAGAAGCTGTTCTATGAGCTAATGATATTGTACTGTTTATATGGTACATAAGCTGAAGCTCTATCACTTATATCTATATTACATAATATGATCCGTCATGGTGTTACGCTGATATGGTGAACAACTAGTACAATCTGTTTACAATATTACATTAATTCTGTTCAGAACTATTTTTTAACTATCTATCTATTTAATTTCATACAAATGCATATTGTTTCGCATCATTTACGATTCAGAAATAAATAAAAAGAGAATATTTTATATGGTTTATTCTGAGAATCTAATCCAATCAAAATCATGAACCCAGTATTGTGAGGATGCTGTGTATCAGAAAGATGCTCAGGTGACAAAAATGATCCGGATCAAATCTCTCTGAATATATATATACACATACATGATGAGTTATATAATGAGCAGCTGGGAATGAAGACATTTTAGCCAGAAATAAAGCTCCAAAAGTTGCTACAACAGGGCAGAAGGTTCCAGCTCGATAACCACACCATGATTCCTGTCTTTTAGCTCTACGGAATTTGACGTTGTGAGAACCGGTTTGATTTTGAATCCGGTTCATCTTGGGGTTTCTCTCTCATGCGGTCTCAGGGAACTTTTTTTTGATCTAATCCATTTCAGTTGAATAACAAAAGTACAAAACCAACCAACCAACACACCACAGATCTGTTTATATACACACTGTAGATCTGATCTGATCTGATGTGATCTGATGTGATCTGTTTATATACAAACATGCTGCATGTGTTTCAGGGTGGATTCTATTCGTGAAGATAATTCATTTCCATTTCTATTCGGATTAAGAGACTTCTGGATATTCAGTACAATATACTTTGTAGAAATATCATCATACCGAGTTTCATTACTTACTTTTCATGCTGAAATGTATAAACACAACAACGAGTGAATGGCAGCAACCACCGGGAACAAATGGCGCAGTTGTTGTTCGATTCAACTTCCTCAATTTATCTGGGAATAAAATCCGCCTCCTGAAATGTAATTGGTTAATCCACACTTGAGCAGTTCGCTGATTGGACAGGAAGCATTCACTTCCACATATACCCCAGTGCAACAGAGATGTCCCCCAAAAAGTGCATTAAATAAAAAGAAAATGATATTTAAAAAATTAATAAAAAAAAAAATTATATATAAAAATATTTTTTTTTCAAATGGATATATACACAAATATATATATATATATATATATATACACACACATACATACATACACACACACACACACATATATATATATATATATATCTACACACACATACTATCACACACACACACACATATCTATCTATCTAACTATCTATCTATGTATACTTTTTTAATTCTATATATTTTATATCATTTTTTTTTTACATTTTTATTTTTTATTTTTCTATATATACACAAAATGGTCCAATTGTATTTGATTGACTAATAAAATCAGCCAGTCGATTGCCTCCTTTATCTCCCCTGAAAATAAAATGCTAAATATGATTGTTTAAAAATAATCACAACCCGACTATTGAAAAAAATAAATAAATCACAAAACAAATAAATCTGGTAGAGAAACATAGAGTTAAAAAAATAATAATAATCCAACACAGTTTTTAACATAGCCATCAAATTTTAGTTATATTTTCTCACAAGCTAAAAAAAAAAACCAACTCGTAAACTTGGCAAATAAAGTTCAAGTTCAAGTTCAAGTTCAACTTTATTTGTATAGCACATTTACAAACAGCCACATGGCTGACCAAAGTGCTTCACAGTGTGTTTGACATACAAAGTAGTTGCCCCAAAGTAGCCCCAAAAGTAGTTGCATGCCCATTGTCTATAATCAACTGTCTGTCTATCTCTCACAGAACAACCTCCAAGACCCCAACCAGTCTGGCTTTAAAGCAGCTCATTCCACAGAGACAGCCCTTTTGGATGTCTGAGAAACTACATGCTGCTACATCAGCCAAACTGTCATCTGTCCTTATCCTCCTTGACCTTTCAGCAGCATTTGATACGGTCAACCACGAGACTCTCTTATCCACCCTCAGGAGTCTTGGGATTTGTGGATAAGCTTGGGAATGGTTTGCTTCCTACCTGGAAGGATGCTCATATCAGTTAACATGGAAGGGAGTGACATCTGCTCCACGCAGACTCTCCACTGGCGTCCCACAGGGTTCAGTACTCTTCTTTTCAGTACTCTTCAGGTCCTCTTCTTTTCTCCCTGTATACTCACTCTCTTGGTGAAGTTATTTCCTCACATGGGTTCTCTTACCACTGCTATGCTGATGATACGCAACTTATTTTCTCTTTCCCACCCTCAGATAACACAGCTTCTGACCGGATCTCAGCATGTCTGGCAGAAATTTCATCATGGATGACTGCTCATCAGTTAAAGCTCAATCCTAGCAAAACTGAACTGCTGTTCATCCCAGGTGATTCATCCCCAGGTCATGACCTTGCTATATCCTTGCACAACGATCTGATCTCCCCTTCAGCCACAGCTCGCAACCTTGGGGTAACCATGGACAATCAACTGTCCTTTTCCTCTCATGTTGCTAATGTGACTCGCTCATGTCGGTTTCTTCTCTACAACATTAGAAGGATTCGGCCATTTCTGTCCACACAGGCTGCTCAGGTACTTGTTCAGTCTCTTGTCATCTCTAGACTGGATTACTGCAATGCACTGCTGGCAGGTCTACATATGAACGCAATCCGTCCTCTGCAAATGATCCAAAATGCAGCTGCACGGCTTGTTTTCAACCTGCCAAAGTTCTCACATACCCCCCCGCTGCTGCGATCCCTCCACTGGCTTCCGGTAGCTGCACGCATCAGATTCAAAACACTGATGCTGGCCTACAAAGCCAAAAATGGACCAGCTCCCTCTTACCTCAAAGCCCTCATCACTCCGCACACTGCACCCCGCACCCTCCGATCTAACAGCACTGCTCGACTGGTTCCACCATCTCTCAGGGTAAGAGGCACGCATACTACAAGACTCTTCTCTGTACTGGCACCAAGGTGGTGGAATGAACTTCCCCTAGAGGTCCGGACAGCTGAGTCACTGGATATTTTCAAGCGGCGGTTGAAGACCTACTTATTCAGGATGCACTTCAACTAGCACTTCTTTCCTTATCTTTTGCATTTAAAAAAAAAAAAAAAAAAAAAAAAAACCTTTGACACTTTTTCATAGTAACTTTGAACAAATGTTTTAAACTCATGGTATCTTAAGTATGTAACTTAGTGAGCCAGCATTAATGTATCCAATGTTAGAGATTTAAGCACTTACTGTATGTACGTCACTCTGGATAAGGGCGTCTGCCAAATGCTGTAAATGTAAATGTAAATGTAGTTCAAGAAACTAAAATAAGAATTCTTAAAAAAAAATATATGTATATATGTAAATATATATATATATATATATAAATCAATAAATAATAAATAAAATAACCAGTGTACAAGAAGGTGAGATAAATAAAACCATAAACCAGATATAAACAGACATAAACCTCTGGGAAAATCATGAAAAGGCTAGAGAAAATAAGTGGGTCTTTAGCATGGCCTTAAAACTAGATATGGTGGGTGCCGTCCTAATCTCTAGTGGCAGGGAGTTCCATAGTCTAGGACCGGCCACAGAAAAAGCACGCTCTCCTCTACGCTTGAGCCGTACACGAGGGACCACCAACATGGCCTGGTCAGATGAGCGAAGACTTCTAATAGGAGAGTAGGGATGAAGACGTTCAGATAAATAGAGAGGAGCGGTATTATGTAGAGACTTATAGACAAAGAGTAAAATCTTAAAATCTATTCTCTGCGAAATGGGCAGCCAGTGTAGAGATTTAAGAATGGGAGTGATGTGTTCATGTTTGCGACAGCTAGAGAGAAATCTGGCAGCAGCATTTTGAACGAGCTGGAGACACGTACAGTAATCTGAGTTTTAGATATACCCCATTATAAAGAGTTACAGTAATCTAAGCGAGAGGTTATAAACGCATGAACAGCCATTTCTAAAGTCTTTGGGGGTAAGAAAATGTTTAATTTTGGAGAGAATCCGCAGTTGGTAAAAGCTAGACCCAATAACAGACGAGATGTGTTTGTCAAATTTTAAGTGCTGATCAATAAAGATGCCAAGATTCTGCACCCGTGAAGATCTAAAAACAGATAAACTCTCTAGGTTGATGCTAGAGGACTGAGAGTTCTAAATAAATTTAGTCTGTAGTTTATTGCCACTTTTGGTTTTTCTCTACAGTTTACAAGCTCCTAATGTCTGCATTGTGGAACTTTATATGACCATATATGGAGATTTGTGGGCGGTCCTTAATGTTTGAAGTTTTTAAGGTATAACATCAGCTGTGTGATAAACTGCAGCTTTTTCTGCGTCTTTACGCTTTCAGGATTGATCACAAAAGGTCAGTTATTATCTGCATCATCCTGACCAATCTGTACACTTGTTGCACCCCATGAAAAGGGGGAAAATATATATTAATAAAAGAGACACGGACTTGTGCTGTTGTCTGCGTGCTGAGCTGTATTGCAGCCTTTGAGTTCCCCCTACTGGACACTCCTTGAATTACATCTAATTTTTAGTTAACTAACAGAATTAGAACAATAATAAACATCACATAAATTAATCATTTTGACTTATCTAGCACTCTTTATGTTGCAGTTAACAAACTGATAATAGTTATAACTGTAAAAATAAATCATATTGATCTTTTTAAACCACTACACACTCGTCTTTTTTTTTTTTTTTTATGATTTTACTTAATATTATGTGTATGTGAGTAAAAAAGAGGTGACATGATGGACAGTATACTAAGTGTGTAGAGTGTGTAGTAAATTCATGGGCATCAGTGGCTCTGCAACGTCCACTCGTCCTCACACACTAGAATAAATCAAATCATCCTTGTTTAGCTCAAAATATCACTGACAAGTCCAAGACTTCTTTTTATTTTGTCTAAGTATCAATAATAGTATATAAATATTAAAATCTACTTAAGAAATGTGTTGGAAAACAAGTTAAAATCAGTATATTTTTGTTTAGGATTTGAGGCTAGTTTAATTGTGTGTCCGGCTGCTTACTTTATACACACCTGGCAACCAGAGTGACCATAACAGTCAGTCTCATATATAAACACACGCAAAAATATTAATGAATAAAAGACCTGTAATTTAGTTTTAATTTATCTCCTGTTTAACAATCAATAATCGTGTCTCAAGCTAAAAATCTCCCAAGACACTTATTTTTATTTAACGTTATGAGGTTGGGGTTAATTTGCAGAGTCTGTCTGGTAAAATCTCTCAACTCTATTTATCTCTATTGTGTTTAATTTACCTCATCAAGCTTCCACCCTGATGCTTGTCGTATTCCAGGGACTGACTTACCTTAGTTTGCTGTAATCCACATGAAGAGCATTTTCTTAAAATTTCATTCATTCTAATATTTCTATTTCAGACACGACTTCACACTCACTAGTTAAGTTCCACTTAAAAGCTTTTATCCTCGTATCCTCAACTGGATATTGTTGATTTGTGCCTGATGCGGTGGTAAAGGTACTGTTGCTCCTCCCAGGCTCTCATTCACACTCTGCTCGAACTGTATACACACTTCCTGCTGTGTGTCTTTACTCTTTCCAGTCTTCTTATGGAGTTTTTCCTCACCTACATCTACATTTCTGCATTGAGAAAATCTGTTGTTAAAAGAGACGAAGTTGTATCTGATCTACGATCAACACTTTTGGCCGTGCATAAGGACCTGACAAATCATGCATGTGCACATATGTGTGGGATTGTTACAGATTGCATGTTTTTTTTTTTTGTGTGTAAGAATTATTGCATTGCTGAAAACAGGACGAAAATTAATTTCTGTGTTTCAGTGCCACGTTATTGTACGCTATATTTACTGTAACTCTGCCCTACGAAACGTAAAACCCAAGTTTGCGTTAATTAAATCTCTCTGCTACCTGCAGCTACATGCTTTAGTAACGATACAATCACTGATTTGAGTGACATGCGAGTTGTGCGTTTCAGGGTTTCAGAGCTCGTAGCTCTCTAAGCTTTCCTCTGATAGCTCGCTTGATTTTGCTGTCTTTTTTTTTTTTTATCACTTTTTTACCTGATAAAACTACTTAAATTGGCTAAAGAAAAAATAAATGAAACTGCAAACACACAAGTTTTACACAACTCTGAAACTTTCTACGAGAGCTGTACTGATGCTCCATGCATCAATACGCGTTGTGATGACGTCTTGAAAAAAAAACACGAGTTGACATGTTTAAAAAACGATTATCCGAGTATCAGAGTTTGCTTGATTATGTACGTAAATTTGTGCCAAGACAGTGGGAAACCCAACAAACATTAAGGTATAGATCGAACCCTTTTTCCTATGAGTTTGAAGCTTAAATCTTAACACACTCTACACACTGACATTGTATCTCACTTACAGCTCTTACGCTTGCACGCAAAACGTATTAAACTTACTGTAGTTACTGGATAATAATCTTTCATAATTATCCATTATCCATTAACAACTAAACGATAACAACGAGATACTATCAGTCATCCCTCCCTCTTTCTTTTCTTTTTAATAAAAACACCTTTGTAGTATTTATGAGTAACGACACACGATCTTCTAGATCTAGTTTAAAAACACACCTGAAAACACTCTAAGCTGCAGGAGAACCGTGGGACTAATCAAGTCAAACAATTTAATGAAAGTAAAAAAGAACGAAAGAACCAAAAAGAGCGAAAGAACGTTTTTCGGGAAAAAACGAAAAAGAAAAAATAATTAACGAGGAGATCCGACATTTATTTGCCCTTGATCTTACAATAAAACCATTAACATTTGAAAATGTTAGAAAAAAAAGACACATTATATACAGGTGACAAACAAAAAGAAGCTGATAAAGCAGTGGTTTTTGTACACCTCTACACCGACCTCCGCTAGAGAGACCATGCGCTTCTTGGCTAAACCTAAACCTAAACCACCCCCTTCAAAGTCTCTGCTCTAAATACTCGCACGTGGTCTCAGGGGTTAAAAACAAACGGAGGAATGAAGATCTTCTAAAAACATACACACACTACTTCAAGAGGCTTCACATTGTCTTTTAACCGTCAGTGACGATTCGTCTGTTTGCTCGCCTGCCACCGGCATCCGAGACGGGAAAAAACGTGGGCTGAGACTGTTAAGTACAATACATTTTGTGTCGACTGGAAAATATTCCGATGTGTTTGGAGACGCCGTTCCTCCGTGGCACTCCTGATTCGTACATCCACAAGCAGAGAAGGAGCGAATTGAACGAGAGAAACCGTGACGCTTTTCTTTGACTTTCTTTTTGTTGGCTTGTCGTTCTCCGAAGTGACGCTGCTGTAACCTTAATGGAACTTCAATGACGTGGCTCAAGTCTCTTATATATATTTTATATATTTCAATCTTTTAAAAAAGAAAACAAAAAGAAAACAAACAAAAGAAAGAAAAAGTAAGGAATGAGTGGAGAATCAGTCCGGTCGCAGTAGGTTACTCCGAGGCTGGTGTGGGCTCAGCGGGCGCGGCCTCGGGCGTCACCTCGGTCTCGGCAGGAGTGGAAGCTGCAGCTTCCTCGGAATTGGCGCTCTCCTCTGTGGGGGTGGCTTCTGCCACAGGGGCAGGCTCCTCTGCTTTAGGCTCCTCCTCTGCAGCTTCTGGAGCAGGTGCTGCCTCTGCTTCTGCCTCAGCAGGTGCCTCGCTGGTCTCGGCAGCCGGCTCCTCCTCTTTGGTTTCCTTGGGGGTGTGGCCATTCTCTTCTGGTGCTGGCGCTGCCTCTGCTTCCCCTGCTGGCTCCTCTGTGCTCTTCTTGTTCTTCTTCAGCGAGAGGCCCTTAAACTTGAACGAGTTCTTCAAAGAGAACTTCTTCTTCTTCTTGACCTCCTTGGGTGCCTCGCCCTCGGCTGCCTTGTCACTGGTTCCTTCGCCCTCTGCAGCCTCTATGGTGTCCCCGGCCTCTGCCGTGTCTTTCGCGGCCTCTGCGGTTCCATTGCCGTCTGCCACCGGCGCTTCTCCCTCGGGTTTAGCTGACACGTCGCCGTTGGTTTTGACATGGCCGTTCTCCTGGGGATGAAAATAAAATAAAGAAACATTAGATACTGTTCAAGGCATATCTAATAGCTTAGATATGTCACGGTGCCATGTGTCATGACACGAACATCACAAACGATACCTTCACACATTGCCTTATATTAACGGGTTGTAATCCACCATTTCAAGCCAATACTGTTGTGACCCAACGCACAAATCATAAATAGACAAATAGCTGCAGCATCAAAGTTGCCCAAAAACACAAGACGATGATCGGATTGGCATGAAATGATCTGTTCGCTGAATGGATATGTATTTAAATACTTTCTCTGTAAAAATCTAACGGCCACGTTGTAAGTGAAAGCATGGTCATGAAACGCAAACACAAACGTGCTACACCGCAACACGTGTTTAGCCACTGACAAATTTACCACCACACACAGCTGTTGTGTTTAATCCTATACATGTACAGTCCTGACCCGCAGGGGGCGCTGTTTCACAGGTTCTTTGTTTATTTTCTCCGGCTTTAAAACGCAGTACTCGGCTCTAACACTAAGCGCCGCTGTTGCTCCAGGATTCAGACGTGAACGAGGCGAACGTGACAAAACAGGGGCGCGTCCTAAAAGGCGCATTAATGGCACCGTGTAGGACGGAGAATCCATTGTTTCATACACTGTGTAGTGCACGTAGATAGGGAGCAGGGAGGCGTTTGAGCCTTGGACCTCTGGAGATAAACGGCTCGTGTTGTTTAATAACGTGATTTCTTCAATTAAGTGACAATTGTTTGATTAAAAAAACGTGTGTGTGTGTTTTGTACAAATCGGCAGCATAGCTAAGTTTGTAATATACTCTTGGCTGGGGATAAATCAACATTTAAGTGTTTTTTTTTGGCTAACATTTTTTAGATTACATTACATACACACACATATATATACAAAGCATCTATAAATGAGCTCCATTGTGTCGAGATCAACCCTCTTACCCCAAAATGGCTCCCTACATCCGTGCACTGCTCGGGGTATCAAATGATGGCGCCCTGCACCCCATGCAGAGCATTACGCACTCAACACCCACCGACTGGGATTGAACCCAAGCCAAAACCACCATCAACCAACCCCCAGACAGACGCCTCCAGCTTCATCATCATCATCACTAAACCCGAATGAAATGAATGCAAAACGTGAACACGAGCTCGTACATGTGTGAGAGAGATCGAGAGATGGTGTGTTTGTGTGTGTTGTGCTCCATTTTCTCAGCCGTCACTCAGTCCTGTGCGCGCTTTTGTTCGCGGCTCAGCAGCACGGCGCAAAAAAGCCCCTCATTTGCATCCTTTGCGCCCTTTTGTTCCCAAATCACCCCACAGAGCACGATGAGCTCAGCGCAATGAGAAATGAATCATGACTAACCTGTTCATCAACTCAAAAGCTCCGATTTTTTAGTATAAATACATACATAAAAGAAAAAAAAATCATACAGCATCCTATTATCTCTTCGCCAACAAAAGGTACCCTGGATGTCGGACTATGGTGGCATTTGGTACTGCTCTGTGTTCCAGCTCTGCTTGGATACACCGAATGGATACGATCCGTTTATTCAGGACAAAACAAACAAATAAACAAACAAAAAAACAACAACAAACAAAAACAAAGTCGTAAAAGGACGCGGATGGGTTTAAATACAATTTACGCACAATGAACGGAGGAATAATTGTACAGATCTAAACCAGAACAACACACGCGCATGGACGGAAACAAAAGAGAGAAAAAGAAGGGAAGCAGGTAGTAAAGGTGAGAGACGGGATGTAAAGTGGCCCCACATGGACACATCTTTTACCTGGCCGTTGGTTTTAGCGGCTGCGCTCTCAGCCTCGGCTGCTCCACCCTTAGACAATTGGGCTCCCATCTTCACTCCAAAACCAAAACTGTAGCCAACCGAAAAGGTGAAAAGAAAAGACGTAGAAAAGTAAACTTCTCGTTCTAAAGTTCAAAAAATTCGAGACCCGGAAAGTCCTCTGTTTTTCTTCACTTTACTAAATGAAGTGCGTAAGGCGCGAGGTTCTACATCCACTGCGCGTTCAGCAGGCGATCTGAAGCTCGAGATGTCGACGCGTGTATTTGTGAAGCTCAAATATCGCGCGAGGCCCCGCCCACATGGGCGTGGCGAACAGCGTGGGGGCGTGTCTCCTGCCTCTGAAATCTAGTGGGCTCGGTGTCATCAGTTGTTCTAGATTACTTAGCTTCTGTTCGCTAGTACATGAGCTACACGATGAAAAAAAAACCTTCTTTAAGAGTTATTTCGAGGTTTATTTATTTATTTATTTTTTGTTTTTTTCTAGGTGTCTGTGGCACTAATCTATTTAAACCCACCAGTTCCATAGACGACACACGACATGGCTGTGGGCTCCAGGTTCTACCAAGGTTCTGTTTGGACTGATGAAACTCTGAGTTTCTCCAAATGTTCTTCAAGACACTTAAAGTATGTTTAATACCATTTTAAAATACATATTTTTCAAAATATGTATTTTAAAAATTGGACGGATAATTTGACTCAAAATTGGACTCAAAATTGGACGGATAAAAGTCCTTCCATATTAAAGTGCTTCTACTTGGAACGATGAGACCTAGGGTTAGGGTTCCTTTAAATGTTCTTTAATAGAAACAATTTCAATTAGTTCATTTTTGTTTCAAGGTGTCTGTGACATTATGATTTCATTCCAGTTGTTATCTTCAAGATCGATGTTATCTTTTTTTCTATTTTATTTCAACAAACAAATAATACAACTGAATATTAAGTGAAAAAGTAACGTGACATACGGTGACCCATACTCAGAATTCGTTCTCTGCATTTAACCCATCAAAAGTGCACACACACAGCAGTGAACACACACACAGCATTGAACACACACACCGTGAACACACACCCGGAGCAGTGGGAAGCCATTTATGCTGCGCCGCCCGGGGAGCAGTTGGGGGGTTCGGTGCCTTGCTCAAGGGCACCTCAGTCGTGGCCGGCCCGAGACTCGAACCCACAACCTTAGGGTTAGGAGTCAGACTCTCTAACCATTAGGCCACGACTTGCCCCTATTAGACAACGAATTGGACAATTAAGGGTTCTGAGGTTTCAGAGGCCTCAGAACCCTTCTGAGACAGAGGCTTCAGAGACGTAATATAACCACCGGGAAAATTCCATCAGTTTCAAGGGATTGATTGATTCATTCATTTTCTACCACTTATCCGAACTACCTCGGGTCACGGGGAGCCTGTGCCTATCTCAGGCGTCATCGGGCATCAAGGCAGGATACACCCTGGATGCAGTGCCAACCCATCGCAGGGCACACACACACTCTCAT
This sequence comes from Tachysurus vachellii, assembly GCF_030014155.1. Lineage (NCBI taxonomy): Eukaryota > Metazoa > Chordata > Actinopteri > Siluriformes > Bagridae > Tachysurus > Tachysurus vachellii. The sequence continues at coordinate 1,793,271 of NC_083465.1, forward strand.
TCACTCACACAATCACACACTACGGACAATTTTCCAGAGATGCCAATCAACCTACCATGTATGTCTTTGGACCGGGGGAGTAAACCAGAGTACCCGGAGGAAACCCCCGAGGCACGGGGAGAACATGCAAACTCCACACACACAAGGCGGAGGCAGGAATCGAACCCCCAACCCTGGAGGTCTGAGGCGAACGTGCTAACCACTAAGCCACCGTGCCCCCGTTTCAAGGGATTCGATTCATTTATTTATTTGTTAAATCGACCATTAGATAATTAAAGGTTTCTTAAGGCGTTCTACTTTAAATGGGGGACAGTTCTCGTTCCATAATGTTCGAGGTGACCTTTTGTTCTGACGGCAAACTGGTGTGTTTTTCCACACGTCACACTTGAGCATTGCTTATACTAGATAACAAACGAGGAAATTCCGCTGTACATTAGAGTGTCTTGTTTTCATGTTTAACTTTCATTCATATTTTATGAAGATTGTTCTATCTTTTAGGTTCACCTGAGCATTTAGTGCAGTGGAAACTATAGATGTTACTATAGATGTATGATAGACACATCCATGCTGAAATATTCACCTGAACCGATGTGTTCTTTTAGACCTCGACGCTGCGGAGCTGATGGACTACGTTTATTGTCAGGAACTGTACGAATTGGATATATTCCAAAGCCGATGAGGAAAATCCAAGCTGGTTTATTGTTTAGAATAAAAGATTAAGCCTTTAGTCAAAAGTGTTATTGTTGAAACAGGCCGTATTTTAACCGATCATCAGGTTTCGTGCGGATTCAGGAATACAAACCTGTTTTATAGCGAATGCAAACAGTTCTTCACACAAGCACACACAAGAAAAAAAACAAAAAACAGAAAGTGATGCAACAGTGTAAGATGTTAAAAATCATCTCCAGGTAAACACAAGAGGTCAAAAGTCAGTGGTCTGCATGGAAACTTCGAGAGAAGGAATTTGAAGAATGACAGAATTCCAACCCGTTAAGTTTGCGATAATTGGGCGGGGCTAAGGCCTGGTTATACTTCAGCGGAATTGCTTCTGAAAGCTGGAATGATCTGGAAGGATTGGAGCTGTCCATCAAACAAGAGCGTGGGGCTGTAAACCACATGGCACACGTGAACCAAAGTGGCATTTTTTGATTTGCATCGTGCAAAAATGTAAATAAGATTTCACTTACATGTGTTTGTCTTTCACGTTCTCTACATTCGTAGAGTCCAACGTGTAAGGAAACAGACGAGTCCAACGTGTAAGGAAAATGAAGCGGTGCAGCGTTTTCCTCTGTTTTTTTAAGATCCATTTAACCAACAAACCTGTCTGTGTTCATGCTCAAGAAAAGGGAAGGTAGTGATGTGATATTTTGTGGTGCCAGAAGAGAGAGGAGTCTTGGTGCAGACCTACCCTGTACCCTGAGAGATGGCGGCACCAGTCCAGCAGTGCATGAATATAAATAAATAAATAAAAAATCACAGAAATATTATATTAGAAAGTTTCAAATTGAAACGTATCCTTATTGTGTGAGCCATGTGATAAGGAGCTCCCTGAGATGACATGAGGAAGAAACCTTGAGAGGAACCGGGCTCAATAGGAAACCCCTCCTCATCGGGGTGACACCAAAGATTTGTGTGATTTATGAAACTTTTTGTTTTTCTGTGTTAAGCCAAATGGAGTTGAGTAACCAGGAGCTTTGTGAGCAATTTCTAATCAGGAGCTTCCGCGTGATTTCTGGGTTAATTACAGATTGAACATGACCTCATTTTCTGAACTCAGGCCTGAGGACAATTTCCAGACTTTCAAACCTGTAGGATTTGCATGTTGCGTTTTCTTTGGATTTCGCAAGGCGGATTCTGAAATTCCGAGTCGTACGGTTTGGTCGAACACCCTCTTGTCAGGACTGGACTTGCCTGAGTGAGGGTTTTATCCTTGTGCAGTAATGTGAAGTGTTCACCGAAGGCAACTCTCAAGAACAACTGTGTACATGTTAGCATTTTGGACTTGAGCCAACTGACACAAAGCTTTTACAAAAGACAGGTTTGAAATAAGAATAGAGTGCAACGCTGCTTCCTGGTCTCACTTGTGTCAATTGTTTTGCATTTAAAAGGAGAATACAAGGCAAGACAAGTTGAGACAAGCCACAGACCCACAAGTCCTTTACAGATCGCAGTTAGATAGATGAAGCAGAACCTCTGTGTCGAGCTCGTTGCCTATAGGGACTCTGTTTATGGCTTTTGATGACTTTTTGACTTTTTGACTTTCTTCTTTTTTAAAAAATGTCATTTTTTAAAAAATGACTTTTTAAAATTCTTCACTCGAGGTAAACAAAAAACAACAAAAAACAAATGACTCAAAGTATGTCGCAATCATCCAAGAAAGTTTTACCAATGTGGGAATGTAGGAAAGTAAGTAATCTACTAGATCACCGCAGTAATCTAGCGAACACTTGCTAGCTTTTAGACAAAGTGCGAGAGAAAAACATAGCTGAGGCATACGAGCTAACGTCTTAGCTTCTAGCGAGTATAGTTTACTGATCAAATGTTGAAATTAAATTTTAGCATAGAATTATGTTTTGTTTGCTGGAAACACAGCGGCGACTGTAAAAGCCACGGCGGAACAACACTGAAGTCTGAGAATGAATTCACATCCCGCCCTCGATTCACTTCATCTCTGTTGTCATTTCACACATAAAGGCTTTTCTGCTGATCACTCCTCAAGTGGGAACTGCGAACGCTTGAATGCCTCGTATTCATAATCGATCCCTAACCCCTGCCCTCCCCTGCCAAGCTGTGAATGAAACCCAGACCCTCTCCGGCACTCGCTGAGGAATCTAAGGAATGTTTTAGCCACCCAGAGATCTCCGTTTCCGCTCGAATCGTCCCTAAGCTGAAGAGCAAGCAACATCTGATTCCTGCACCCCCTCCACATCAAGAAAAAAAAAAAAAGTGTGAGGAAACGACGGGCGTAATTCTGAACACAGAGCGTAGAATGAGACACATCTGATTTCTGCTCTTGGTGTGGTTCAAGGAGCGAACGTTAATTAAATCGCCACCTAAACTCTTTTTTTTTATGTTTATCTGTTAAATGAATTGAATTTACCAGCTGTATTTATAGCCAACTTCATTCTGCTCAAAAGAAATTCCTGCAGTTTTTCAATTCCTAGACAAATCTAACTACGACTGTTTATAAATTCCTTGCCGAGTTTGTTAGCTAATCGGATCCCAGTCAGTGCAACTAGCAAATTCCTCGCTGTTTAGCGTAAGTCTTCGCTAAACTGCTCTCAGTCAGTAGAAATTGTACATTTCCTGCTAAGTTAGTAGACGTTCTGACCTTTTTTTTAGTTTAAATTCCAAAAAAAAAAAATGTAAATATTTCTAGCAAATTATTTCCATCGCAAATTGACGCATTTAGTTGAACCCTGAGCTAAATTGGTCTACATTCAGTCCTTACCGGTGTTTGTTTGTTTCAAAACCACTACAAAATTTACCTTTCTGGCTAAAGTTAAAAGTCAAGGCTAAATTTACAATGTTTACATATAAATTATTTTTAGCTAAATTAGCATTAGTTTAATGTTTTACCAATTATGGTTAAGATTTCTATCATTTTATTATAAACAAATTCATTTAAACAACAAGCAGAGCAAACACGACGTGTGTACGTGTCTGTTTGTGAGTGTGAGTGTGTGTGTGTGTGTGTGTGAGTGTAGTTTTAAGAGTTTCAGTCATTTTGATGTATCGCGATGGTGAAATGTATTCAGGCAGCTGCTGGAGTGAACTGCACCTGGGATCTGGGAGTGTGTGTGTGAGAGAGTGTGTGTGTGTGTGTGTGTGTGTGTGTGTGTGTGTGTCTGTGTGAGCTGAGTGAAGTGTACGAGTCTGTCTGGCAGTGTGGAGCTGCAGTGTTAGTGGGTCAGTGTGCCAGCAGTGGCTCTTCATCAGCACAGTCACGTACTACATCAGTTCTCTCTCTCTCTCTCTCTCTCTCTCTCTCTCTCTCTCTGTCTCACACTTACATACACTCTGTCAGACAGAAAGGGGAACTGGAGGCTTGCTTATGCAGTGGCAGTGCAGTCAATAGAATGGAATTGTGTGCGTGTGTGTGTGTGTAGGTCAGACACACTTATGTTTGTCTCTCTAGCATTTGTGTCTGTGTGTAGATCTTTCTCTTTGTCTCTGTTTCTCCCCCCCAACTCTCTCTCTCTCTCTCTCTCTCTCTCTCACTAACACAATTTGTCCTTGAAGCTAGGGACAGCGCTGCCCTTGTGTTATGAAGAGAATGAGTAAACGAAAGGGAGATAGGATGAGGAACACAAACACACACACAAACACACACACACTAGCACAAAGAACGAGAGAGAGAGAAAGAAGCCTTCCATCTTTTCATTTAACGATTCTGTTGCCGTTTTGTGTTTCTCACCCATCTGCACATCTTGCATGGTGGTTGTGTGTGCGTGTGTGTGCGTGTGTGTGTGTCTCCCCATGTGTGTGACCCAGTTTCACCCCTCCTGTTTTTCCTCCTACCCGAGATAAACCTCCCCCCACTGGTTTACAATAACAGGAGGGGACGTAGAAAAAGAAATGGCTTCACACGAAGCTCTCAGCAGCACTGCGAATCTTTAACGCGGATAAACACATTAACAAGCCGCATTAACGAGCAGCGACGGGGCGACACGAGGACACGACAATTGCCGTTTTATTTATTTATTTATTTATTTATTTTAATAAACAGCAAGGTCAAAAGGACAGCCTGTGTTTTGGCTACAGAACCGTAATCATAAGCAGCCAAGTATGCGAGTCTCTGTTTTTATTTAAATATCAGTCAGGTAGAAATGATTTTAATCATAACACCCGAGGGTCAGGACACAGAAGTGGGACGTCGAGGCCACGAATATTTACAGTTATCTCTAACGAAAGTCTCGAGCAGATTTTCCAGTTCATGGAAGGAGTCTCCAGTTGTTGTTCAGCACAAAGACAAGTGTTTTATTCCTTACTTCAGAATTCGACCGTAAGTCTGGATCTCTTAATTAGATGAAATGAAATTCTCATGCGTTTTTATGAAGTATATCTACATATAAAGTACAAATATTATCCTATATGCGAGTGTAGCAGAGAAACAAAGCTAGCCGTGAAAGCTGGCAGATAATCAATGACCCCAACATCCGAACAAAGGACATTAGGGACCAGCGGACGGAGCAGGAAAAAGAGGAGGAGACGAGGAGATGGAAAGGAAAGAGATGGGGAAAAAACGAGATGAAAAGAACAGACTGACCTTTAAAGCTACAATCAGGTGCTGATTAGAGAAGGATTAAAAAAAAAAAAAAAAAAAAAGCAACATTATAGCACAGATAATAAAATAATAACACACCGTTCTCAAAGTCTGGAGTCTGAAATGTAGCCGAGGGGCCAAAACTTTTGGATTTGTCTGTATGGTACTGAAAATCACAACCTTTTATCGTCTTTTTTATCGCTTATGTATTTATTAGCCTGTTTCTCTGGTCAAATGAATGAAATGAATTTAAAAAGAAAGAGAAAAAGATCGACGTACCTAATGAAGGATAATTCGAATAAAAATTAAACGACCCCTAAAAAAAAACATTAGAATTAACAAGAAAATACAAACAACCAAAAATACTATAATCACATTACAGGATAAGATTTACTGATTACAGGAACCCATTAATGTCTCTTTTCTTTTCAGTGTAAATCATCATGTAAAGTTTGTGGGCTAATTATGCTAAGCTAATTTAGCTAAGCTTAGTAGTCTTTCTCTGCAGCTAAAGATAAACAGTAGCTTAAAAGATTCAACAATTCAGTCGAATGTAATCCGACAAACGATTCCTTCAAGATTCAGGAGGAATCAGACTGAGGTACATTAGCTAGCTAGGTAGGTAGATAGCGAAGAAGATTCATCAAATGTTCTGTAATTGGTTTCTTTATTTTGTTCTCAACGATATTTAGCATTCAACTGCGAGATCAGACTGAGGTAAAGTAGCTACAGTAGCTAGCTAGCGCGGAAGACCGAATAGAACTTTAGCTTAGCTAGCCGACGCTATAATTTTAACTCATTGAAATACAAAGCCTTCCTGAATTGTGTCCTTCTGGATTTATTCGGGAACATGTTTAGCACAAGTGAAGCCTGCGCATGAACCAAAATAGGAAAGTTTTTCAAGGCTGTCAAGGCAAACAGCCTCGTTTACAGGCGACACATCAGCCGCTAAACAGTTTTAAATCATCAAAGCGCTAAAGCAGCGAGCAGTCGAGTAATAGAACGCCGAATTTCTGAGCCTTATGTAAATGTAGCTCGGCGTATGACATTTGACTTGCACACCACAAACCCGCTGCCTACTCGAGTGTAAACTGCAGCACTTTGTCATCGATCCCTCCGCCGTACGACAGGAGCAGAAGGAGAGGCACGTCTCAGCTGGGGAGGGAGGTGGAGTGAGGGGGAAGTGGTGTGGCAGAAGGAGTGGAGTGGAGCGGATGTTTGTTGGGGAGAAGATGAGTAACCGAAGAGGATAATGTGTGTGACCCCATGACCTTTAAGTGTGTGTGTGTGTGTGTGTGTGTGTGTGTGAAAGAAAATCTGAACACATGCATATGAATCACATTATTGCCATGAATCCTGGATGTAGCTGTATTAAGGATTTACGGATTACACCTACGAGCTTCAAAACACACACACACACACACACACACATAAAAAATATTATTATTTAAAAAAAACATTTGTTCAATCGTCGGATTATTAACAAACCTCTATTTTTATACGCTGCATGCGTATTAATAGCTCCTACGCCTCTCGCTCCTCGACTCTGATTGGTCAGAAGGTGTTTGGTTCATTTCCTGTGACAGGAGATCTGATTATGATAATGACCTCCCTCTGACACCTTATCGTTTCCATAGTAACAGGGATTTCACACAAGAGGCTTTACAAAACCGCGAGCAAGCGTCGATATGGAAAGGATTTAGAATAGTAAGAACAAATGTAAAAGAAAAAAAATCAACCAGAGAGTTTTGGTTCACCCACCGGATGTTATTCATAAGTATTGGTACCTTCTGTGGAAAATGAACCCTCTAAAATTCAGTGTCAACAAGATAATTTCCTTATACTACCTGTGAACATGGACACGCTTTGATGTCCACACACACACACACACACACACACACATTCACATTTGATCTTATCCCCTTTTCTATAACACTTTCTGTATCTGTGCTATAAATCTTTCAGCATGCGCTGTTATTACCTATTATAATAACTGTTATAACACCCCCCCCCCACACACACACACACACACGGTGATAAAGAGGTATAAGACTCAGTTGTGCACTGATAAACAGGATTTCTTCCTGTTCCATCATAAAGTTCCTGTTTCCTCTCTCACATGCAAAACACACACACACACATACACACACACACACACACGCACACACACGGTCTCTGTTCCAGTGCTTGCGCATGTTCACTTCTCTTTCTCACTCTCAGTGATGTAAATGAACTTTTCATGCAGTTAAGTTTCACCAGTGGTGTCTGTGTGTGTGTGTGTGTGTGTGTGTTGGTATGACTGAAAGATGGATGGAACTGAAAAGGAGAGAATCTAGAAAACTGAGCAGGTAGTGATGAAAGTAAGTGTGTGTGTGAGTGTGTGTGTGTGAGTGTGTGTGCACTCGGCCTAATAGGAAATCTAATAAAGATCTAAATATAGCCACACGCAGATTAATAAAACATTGACAACACTGCTTTGCTCTCTCATTTCACTCTCTGTTATTATGATTCTCTCTGAGAGAGAGAGAGAGAGAGAGAGAGAGAGAGAGAAGGAGTTGGATGGAGAGACAGACACTGAGATATAATAAGAGAGAGAAAGAGATTTCTATTTAATAAACTGAAAGAAAAAATGTAACAAAAAAGATGGTCTGTGTGTGTGTGTGTGTGTGTGTGTGTGTGTGTGTGTGTGTGTGTGTGCTAGCTCACATCACTGTTGTCATGGTGTTGATATGGCAACCACCGAGATCATCATTATCTCTACATCGCTACATCATCAGCCAAGAGAGACAGATGAAGAGTGATGGAGAGACAAACTGAGAGACAGACAGGTAGACTGAAATGAACAGACATGTTGGGACAATGGGACAAACAGACCTATAGACAGATGGAGATAGCTACAGGCAGAGATGGAGGGAGAGAGAGAGAGAGAGAGAGAGAGTGGGAGAAAGAGAGAGAGAGAGAGAGAGAGAGAGAGAGAGAGAGAGAAAAGCAGACGGCCAAAGAGACAGACACTGAGGTGGAGAGAGAGAGATACATGTAGAGACAAATAAGACATGCAGAGAGACAGACGGAGAGGGAGAGAGACAAAAAGACGTGCAGAGATGAAAAGAAAGACAGAGATGGACAGAGGGGAGGCGGTACACAGATAGAGAGACAGATATGAAGGTAGAAGGCTCGATGTAGAGACAAAAAAAGATGGTGAGACAGACAGCAAGTGACAGACAGAACGACCAGATGAAAGCAGGGAAGAGAACGACAGAAAAGGAGGAGAAAGAAGGAGTGTGTACACTTCTCACACGCAGTGAATAAGCCACCGAGTGAGACTCATTTTCTATTTCACCAGGATTTATGATGTGTGAGTAAAATATTTATCTAACACCTGTTAACCAGAGACAGAGACAGGAAAAGGAGAGAGAGGGAGAGAGAGAGAGAGAGAGAGAGGGAGAGGGAGAGGAAGAGGGAGAGAGTCTGCTCAGATCCTGACACGTTGTCCTCACTCGGCTCTGTGCAGATGTTCAGAGGTTCAGAGCGCAGCACAGTGAAATGAGGAGCTGAATCCAGTCTGGGGATGAAACTAGAAATGGATAAGAACTGTAGCTCCGCCTCATTCGGCTTCTCTTCCTTATTCAACCAATCAGTGATCCGCGGCCTTTCTAACTCCACCCACCGGTCCCTGTTTACTGTCCTGTGCTTCAAACACTGTCTTTATCTTTTGTGTCTCCTAGTCTCTTTCACTGTCTCTTTCTCTCTGTCTTTCTTTCCATCTTTGTCTTTATGCTCTCTCTCGCTCTCTCTCTCTCTCTCTCTCTCTCTCTCTGTCTCTCTCTCTCGGTCTCATGCTGTGTGTGTGAGTGTGTGTTTGTCGTCCTCCTGTAAATACCCTTTAGTATTTTAAATCTCATCCTTTCCCCATCCTGTCTTTAACATCCCCTCCTTCTCTTCCTCCTCCCTGTTGATTCTCGATTCTTTTCTCCCTTCCTTCCTTGGGCTGCTAAATCAGAACGAGTTCTCTCGCGCAAACAAAAGGTCGGAAGCAGAGTTTGCTAGACTAGCGTCAGGTGCCGCAGATGAAGTAACACGTTTTCTCCTGAACCTTGATTCACTTTATGAGAAGACTCGAGATTTGACAAACATTTGACAGCCAAATGCTGGCCACCCAAATGAAGAGCCGTGAGCTCTTTGTGTTTCCCGAATGCTAATCATCTCATTTGCATTTTTCTTTTTTAAAGCTCGCCTAAAAGCTACACACTTAAAAAAATAGCTAGCTACAACGAGATAGCATAAAGACCATTCTAGCTAACAGGCTAATTAAAGGTTTCCGCTGGACAGCCCTCAGCTAAATCTCTTCAAAATCGCACAACAATTTAGCTAACGTTTATCCTATTGTCCAGATCTTATCTAATCTTTTTTTTTTCCCCCCTCGAACAAAAATGAAACAGTGCTAAAAGTCTAAACGCTAAACACACATACGCGTAATGTTTCTCCTGAAATGAGGCGGGTCAGAGATCAATAGCTCATCCTGTGTGTTCATTAAAAGGTCGAAGGAATAACGATTAGCTGTGACCTCGGCCATTAGTGTCACGGTTCCGTCTCTAATGAGATTAAACTCCTGCGTTATTACACTACAGATTAGCGAGTTCAGGAAACCGGATCATTTTAACAGGTTTATCTTTGACTTCTGAATCTAAAGAGCTGAACCAACAGCTGGGGGACAATTTTCAGTCCCTATCCATCATCCCTGAAAGGGTCTGTGCCAGATTCACGTCTGCTGCTCTGTGTCGCTCAAATGCAAGCCGGTTAACGTAAGAAACAGACTAACAAACAAATTAAAAAATATATATATATATTATTATGGGGGGGGCACGGTGGCTTAGTGGTTAGCACGTTCGCCTCACACCTCCAGGGTCGGGGTTCGATTCCCGCCTCCACCTTGTGTGTGTGAAGTTTGCATGTTCTCCCCGTGCCTTGGGGGTTTCCTCCGGGTACTCCGGTTTCCTCCCACGGTCCAAAGACATACATGGTAGGTTGATTGGCATCTCTGGAAAATTGTCCCTAGTGTGTGATTGCGTGAGTGAATGTGTGTGTGCCCTGCGATGGGTTGGCACTCTGTCCAGGGTGTATCCTGCCTTGATGCCCAATGACGTCTGAGATAGGCTCAGGCTCACCGTGACCCGAGGTAGTTCGGATAAGCGGTAGAAGATGAATGAATGAATGAAATATTATTATGGAAAAAATCCAAGAATCTTAATCAAGGACAGAGCTTTAAAATCACAGAGGCATTCGGGGAATTCAGTCATGGTAATAATAATAATAATAATAATAATAATAATAATAATAATAATAATAATAATAACTAATAAACTTTGAACAGTTAGATGACGATCCTATGGTACGAATGCCATGGGAGCCAATACTTTTGCCACCAATACACATAAAATAAATAAATTAATAAATAAATAAAGCAGATTTTACGTCTGGATGGAGAAGGAGACTGCGTGTGTGTGTGCGTGTGTGTGTGTGTGCGCGTGTGCGCGTGTGCGCGCGTGTGTGTGTGTGTGTGTGTGTGTATAGTGTCCAGCTGAAACCATCTGGTGGTGTTTGTGTTTATGTTGTACATCCTATGAGCAGGAACCACGTCTTTCCCCCATTAGGCTTTCTACACACACACACACACAGACACACACACAAACACACACACACACAGATACATAACATACATGTTAAACACACACAGAGACACACACACAACACAGAAATATAGAACACACACACACACACACACAAACACACACACACAGACACACGCACAACACAGATATATAGAACACACACACACACACACACACCTGAGTAACCTATTTCAGTGTCTCTCTCTCTCTCTCTCTCTCTCTCTCTCTCTCTCTCTCTCTCACTGTGTCTCACTCTTACTCTCTCCGTCTCTCCTGCTCTTGGCCTTTTCCCCTTTCTCTCTGTTTCTCTGGCTCTTGTTCTCTGTCTGTTTGTTTGTCTGTCATTCTTTGACTCACTTCTTTTCTTCGATCTGTCGCTCTCTCATCCTCTTTTTCCACCTGTCTGTCTCTCTCTGACCTTTCGTTCAGTCTTGTCTCCCTCTCTCTCTCTTGTCTCCTCCATGTCTCTCTCACTCCCTTTCCTCCCAGTCTCTTTGATTCTTCATTCTCCTTCTCTCTCTGTGTCTGACTCATCATCTTGTCTCATCCTCCTGTCTGTCTCTCCTCCACTTTCTCTCTGTCTCACTCTCTTTCTTTCCTCCTGTATTTCTCTTTTACTCTTGTTCTCTATTACTTTGTGCCTCTCACGGTTTCTTGGGATATGAGTTATATATTATAAACATCTTCAGCATCTTCAGGAATGGTTTGCGCTCTCTCTCTCTCTCTCTCTCTCTCTCTCTCTCTCTCTCTCTCTCTCTCTCTCTCTCTCTCTCTCTCCTGGCTTTGTGTTTAATTTCAGTCTAAAGCACTTGATGTGAATGGTCAAGATTCTAGAAGCTTCTTAATATGCTTGATGTGATGTCGTGGGGTCAGAATGCCTGTGTGTGTGTGTGCGCGTGTGTGTGTGTGTGTGTGTATGTGTGCGTGCACATGCTGGGATGCACAGATAACACGTCAAACACAGGCCTTCGCTTATCTTCACTTATCTGCTGGAATGTTATTTACTCTGCTCTTGTTTGCCAGTGAATTTCTGTATGATTCTGAAAAGAATGTAATCCATACTAAAGCCAGGACTGTGTGTGTGTGTGTGTGTGTGTGTGTGTGTGTGTGTGTGTGCGTGTGTGTGTGAAAGAGAGAGAGATGTTTAATGGATGTTTTGGACAGAGAGAGATGTTTGTAAATGTAACCACAAGGAGGAATTTGAAAAATGATGTCAGTCAGAATTTCAACACACACACACACACACACACACACACACAAACATGTAGTCATGTTCATCAGACACTCTAACACGCACATACACAGATGCTCATGGTCTTATCGGACAAATCTACACACCAGAGCAATGTTTCCTGTCACTTCCTGTGCCATCTAAGTCATGTAGCTGGTGTGTGTGTTTGTGTATGTGTGTGTGTGTGTGTGTGTGTGTGTGTGTGTGTGTGTGCGTGTTTTCCTGCGAATATAGCTAATGAGTGTATTCCTATAGGGTGCCATTAATTATAAACATTCCCTTTATATACATTTATAAATGTATATAATCAAAATAACGAGTTAATTGGCCAAATATGATCATTTTTTCTTTTATTCATTAAACGTACGTGGCAAAATTATTGGCACCCTTTTGAACATTTTACCACCGGGTGCCAATACTTACAGATCAGCGTGACAGTTGCGCAGCGTTTTAATGCTCAAGTCAGTCCGTCTTTCCATGTCTCCATCACACTCACCTCATTTCTCACACTTTAAGTAATTGGCACTCGTCTTTCTCATCCCTCTCTCTCTCTCTCTCCTGACCTGCCTCTTGTTCCAACTGGGTCACAGGAAATGCCCCTCTTCCCCGACCCCACTGAGCATGTGTGAACAACAACGAGTTATCCTACAGGAAACAGGAAGTATCCTCACACACCCTCTTCATGGCTGACACGATAAGCACACGGCTGTGTGCGTGTGTGTGTGTGTGTGTGTGTGTGAGTGTGTGTGGGTGTGAGTGTGTGTGTGAGTGTGCTGAAAAGTATGTTGGAATTCAGCCAAGATTGCATGTCAGGAATGTCTAAAGTTTATGTGATAATCAGCAAACACACACACACACACACACACACACACACACACGGTGGATGTGTCAGTCTGTGAGTCACAGATATTAAGGCACACCGTCTTAAGTCTGAATCCACTCGTTCATCTGATATGAGTATGTCGGGAATTGATTGCTGTGGTTCATGTGTTTCCTGCATTCCCTCACACACACACACGCGCGTGCTCACACACACACACACACACACAGTCACCTCAGTCACTTAGCATTAGTGCCATCATGCCACGCGACAGTGATGTGGGAGCCAGCTGTAATCCCAGGCTTTAATCACACTGTGTGTGTGTGTGTTTGTGTGTGTGTGTTTGTGTGTGTGTGTGTCTGGTGTCCAGATTCTGCCACTTAACCCGCCCCTAAGAGAGATCAGAAGGGACAGCTTAAACAGCTTCAGTCTAGCTACCCCAGGGGAACACACACACACACACACACACACACCAGACTCCATTAGTTAGGATTTCCTCTTTAGCAGTATAGTAACAGTTCTGAAGCTGAGCATGTAACAGAAGTGTGTCTCACACACAACCTTATCCCACCCCGGGTGTATTCACACCTCACGCCCAGGTGTCCCGGGATCCTAATAAACGAATCATTTCCTGACACACACATGGCGGTGACTACTGTGTCATCGTTCGTCCCAATCTGGAAGACGGATCCTAACGGTCCCCAAAAAATGCCTTTCTTTCTCTTGGGCTTTCCAACCCTAGTGGGCAGAACATAACATAAAGGCACGAGGCTGAAAAAAGGAAATAAGGAACAGCAACATGGACACCCCCCCCCCCCCCCATACCTCCGCTCCCCCACACACACCACACACTCACTACTCGAATGTAGGGAGTCAGTCTGAGTACTACCGGGGTCAAAGGTCAACAGAGATTTTTAGGAATTCTTGCCGTTCATTCACGCAATGTTTATTCCATATCTCTAATGTTGCTCCGACTGTGTGT
>NC_083465.1:1812238-1814738 GCF_030014155.1 Tachysurus vachellii
GAACAGGAAATGGTGGCTGGTATGGAAGCAAGTAGGGAAGTGATCTCATTGCAGCACCTGCACACACACACACACACACACATACACACACATACGCACACAAACACACACACACACATACACACACGCACACACACACGCACGCACGCACACACACACACACGTACACAAACACAGATTTCCCATGCAGCTGTGTGTGCAATAGGAAGTAAAGGAGACTGATGTGTTTTTCCCACACTTTACCTTGTGCTTCATTCTAATCGACGTGCTCCAGGTTTTCTGGTGTGTAATGAAGTTTTTTTTTTCTTTACCACAATGATATCATCACACAATGAAAAGAAATAAACGACATAGTTACAGTAAAGGTTTGCTCTAAAACAGCAAAGACGATCAGGAGGATAATTCGACTTTTAGCCATTTCTGCTTTTTATTATTGTTATTTTATTTATTTATTTATTTTTTTATTATCTTTTAAAATATATTTTAATCTAATAAAGTTTTTTCAATATTATTTTTTAAACTTAAAAATATTTTTTTTTTATACTTTCTTATCCCCCCCCACATGTATGTTTATTTGCTTAATCGCAGCGATCTCCTTAAACATATATTACAATAATTTGTTACGCCGTCGCTATATCGTCATTACCGCAGCCGCGTAACCCAGACTGAATTCTGCGTTCTGATTGGTCGGGAGGTGTCTATGAATTTTCCCTGACAGTCGCACGTCAGCCCGGATCACATCTTCGTGTTCATTCTGACGCTCTGCCATTTCTATGGCAACAGCTCTGAGTCGCAGGTTCTTAACAGTCCTAACGCTCCAGCGTTTCTATAGCAACAGCTGACGCAGAGCCTTGCTCGACACAGAGCATGGCCGTCTGTAATCGCCGAGGAGGTGATGTGTCCTGGATTTATGGAAGGAGGCTCCAGTGTCAGCACTACAGTAGAGAGAGAGAGTGTAAAGCCGCTCACGAGGCCTTGTCGCCGTGTCTGTGGTGTGTTTTATTGAGAACCGACTCGAGTCTCTGCTCTCGTCCGGCTCACAGCTCGACAGGGACTTCTCTTTATCCCGCCTACATCCTTCCCAATGTAGCTTCATCCACTTCCTTTTTCTGAAATACTCATGAAAACAAACCCCACTGAGCAAAAACACACAGGAATATTAAACTATTATTATTATTATTATTAAGTGTAGATTTTTTTATTGACAGATCAGACCTCAGCTCCACTTCTAGCACAAAGCTGATCACTTTATTACATGACTGTTTTCTGTGTGTGTGTGTGTGTGTGTGTGTGTGTGTGTGTGTGTGTGTGTTCTATATTCCCTCACTGTTTTCACTCCTGAGAGAACCTCACAGTGATTTGACTCATGTACACCGAAGCTGTGTTTAATACCCAGGGTGTTTGGGCCGAGAACGTATCGATCAGAGAGAATTATGGGAACTGGAGCGTCAGCATGGTTTAGTGGCCTGATGGAGTGTGTTTGGATTATTGACATAAATATTATAGTGTAGTTTGTGCTGTAGCTGAGACGGAGGGGGCACAGATTTATGCCATTTTTCTCAGTTATTTCGGTTCCCTGTTTAAAACGCAGACACACACACACACACACACACACACACACACACACACACACACACACACACATTGAGTAATAGTGGTGTATCTTGGCAGGCTGCAGATTTTGCTGAGGTTACACAGAGATCTGGGCCACAGTGGAAGTCTACTGACACACATTCCTGACACACACACACACACACACGCACATGCGGCTACGACGCCTCATGCTAGCTGACAATCCTATAAAACGCAAAAACATGCACATCAAAAAAAAAAGAACAGAAAAAACACCCCTCTTACTCTCTCTCTCTCTCTCTCTCTCTTTTCTTCTTTCCATTCCATTCTAACCCTCTTTTCCCCTCAACTCTCAATCTTCCCTTTTTACTTTCTTTCCTCCTGCTTTCCATCTACATTCTGTTCTTTTTCTCATACCTCTCTTCTCACTCTCATCTCATTCCTACCTTGCTCTCCTCCTCATCTTTCTTTCTTTCTTTCTTTCTTTCTTTCTTTCTTTCTTTCTTTCTTTCTTTCTTCTCCTCCCCCCCATCCTCCTGCATTGCTTTCAATTCAATTCAATTCAATTTATTTGTATAGTGCTTTTAACAATTTAAAGAAAAAGAAATAAATATATAATAATAATAATAATAATAATAATAATAAGAAGAAGAAGAAGAAGAAGAAGAAGAAGAAGAAGAAAAAACAAGAATAAAAATAAATAAATTAAATGAATTAAAGTTTAAAATTCATTTTAAAAAGATTAACTTAAAATCCATGATACTGTATATCTACTTATCCCTAACCCTAACGAACAAGCCGGAGGCGACGGACGACAAGGAAAAACTCCCTGAGATGATAAGAGGAAGGAACCTTGAGAGGAACCAGGCATCAGAAGGGAACCTCATCCTCATTTGGGTGACACTCTACAGTAAACAGTGCACCCGAG
>NC_083465.1:1822238-1827238 GCF_030014155.1 Tachysurus vachellii
CACCTAGAACTATACTGTCTACATAGAACCAGCCTGTTCACCTAGAAAGAGCCTGTCCACCCAGAACCCACCTGTCTACATATAACCAGCCTGTCCACCTAGAACCCAACTAACCACCTAGAACCAGCCTGATCACCTAGAACCACTCTGTCCTCATAAAACCAACCTGTTTATCTAGAACCAACCTATTCACGTAGAGCAAGCCTGACCATGATCAGCTCAATCCAACCTGACTAGCTAGAACCACCTTGACCAGCTACAACTAGTTTGTAAGTGTTCAAAATCAAACCAGGCCAACCTGAAGAGCTAGAACCATCCACTTGTGAGTGGTTATTTATTAGATTAGATAAAAGATTGAAGTATTGGCACCCTCGGCTTTGTTTGGGTTGCACTCTGCAGTTAAAACAAAACTGCTGCTCCACTCCACATATTTTCACATAAAACATAAAGCTGGTAAAGTCTCAGAACACTGTTAAAAAAACGCTCTGCATTTTACTGTTCATATAACCACCAGATAACCTCCAGACAAACCGCTTTAACATTTATTAGACTTTAAAACCAAATCTCTAAGGTTTAGGTAACCCTGGTGTGAGCCAAGTGTTAGCTTAGCTTAGCTGGTCTGTCTCCCACCGGCTGACAGGAAACATCTGAGGTTTACCTTGGGGGTGATGTTTGATTTGGAGCGTTGTCGTTCTGAACGGAATTTACAGCGTGACAGACACAGGTTTATGTTACACACACTTTAATTTCTTCTCTGGGACGGAGGGAGCAGGGAGGAAGAAGGGGGTCGGACAGAACAAATAAACTCAATACACTTCCAGCCCCCCTTTTCTTCCCCCCCCTTCATCGTGGCTTATTTTTCCACACTTCCATTTCAGTCAGCGCTGAAGATCAACACACAGCGAATATTAAATCCAGCAGGACAGTCGTTTTGTTCTCGCGCCATCTCTCCATCATTCTGTTCTCTAACTCTGTTTTTTTTTTCTTTTCCTCTCTCTGGATTTTGCAAAACCTCTCAAGCCTTAGGGCCCCAAAAAGCAACAGAGGATCAGATAATCTGTCCCTGAGAATGTCTACTGTAGCCGAGGTGTGAGCTACAAGCTACATGCTCATCATGATGCTAACGTAGCAGTCACCGACTCATGAAATGGTTGCTAACTATGTATGAACCTCAATAGCTAACTACTGCCGATATTTTAGCCTAGATAACGTTGCTAGTTAGCTAGCTCATCAAGCATTTGACTTGAATTACATTAGCTGGCTATTTTTTCGCCTTTTGTTTGTTTGCTAGCCTACAAACTACTGAGCTACTCGAGCGCCACATAAATTAGGCTGAATTTTCTTTTTAGTCCACGTTAGAGAGCTAATAGAATTCAACGTATGCTAGCGATTTACTGCATGTCATCACACATTTGCTTGGCATTAGCTGAGAGTTTTTATCCTAGTTACTGTTTTAAATTTGTTAGCTTGCTAGTAGAATAGAATAGAATCAAATACACTATTACATTTGGTCTGATTTTTGTTAGCGGGCATTTTTAGACTGCTTAATGTTGTTAGTTAGCGAGCAAACCACTGGAGTTACTAAGTAAATAACACATTTGGGTTGAATATAGTGTGTTAGCAAGTTTAGCAACTGAGGCACGTTTCATAATGATTAGAATGCTAAATCTTGGACGTCTTACACCCCTGCCAGTGTGTGTATGTTTGTGTGTGTGTGTGTGTGTGTGTGTGTGTGTGTGCACTGGCACAGCTCCAGTGAATGGTCAGCCACTGATTTTACACTGTGATCTTTGAACCTTATCAGCAAATTCCCCTTGTTCGGGCCAATCAGAGCACAGCGAAGGCTATAGTGGTGGTGGCGGTGGTGGTGGTGGTGGTGGTGGGTGGGGGGGGTGGGTGGGGGGTGGGGGTGGGAGGGGGGTGTCATGGTGGGGCTCCAGTGATATCATACAATATAGAATATGAACAGAGTTACCTGGAGGAACCATACAGCGATTTGGTGAGAGAAAACAACCTGCTCTGGCTGAGTGCAAAAGTTTGCACACCCTCATTTCATATCTTGTCATTTAAATCTAATATAAATATATAGCACTTTTTCATTTTGAGGCTTTTTATAAAGAATTGAAAATAATTTTAATAAAAAGGAAATGTGTTTTATGTCGTCGTCGTCCCCCCACCCCCCCCACCCCTTTGCTCTCTCCCACTATGTCTAAAATCAATACTACACCATGGTTGGTGAGCATTGCGGTTAAGAGGCATCATTGTTTTTCCCCCAGTTTGAAGCGCAAAGGTCACAGTTAGTGTGTGACTAAACACCATAGCTAGACCGTCTTAGACAGATCTGGACTGTAATGGCTCTGTGCCAGCAAATCGCTGTATTAATCGGTGGTAAAAACAAAAAAAAACTTGGTGAGTGATATTTGAGTCACAGCTTGTAGGTTTGCACATGCATGGTAACCTGTACAAGAGTTTCTGTTTGTGTCACCTACCTACTGAGAGTGTGTGAGTGTGTGTGTGTGTGTGTGTGTGGGAGAGAGCGTTTTTCAATTATGTCTGTAGCTAGAGTCTACAGCATAAAGCAAATAATCTAAAGCTAAAATTCCCAAAACTTAAAATCCTCATAAGCAAAATAAACTGTTCCATTTCTTCTTCTCCGGACCTCATTTCTACTCACGTTACCTTCTGGCACTGAATTCTCTCAGTGCACCACACCACGTTGGCAGGGGAACTTCCTGTTATGCTGGGAAAGCCCCTGTCATGACACTCCGGGAGATTTGAACTTGAACATCTGTGACTGTGTGTGTGTTGTTTTTTTTTTCTTTTGGAGTTTTTGCGACAGCTGAATCTCGGAGAATAAAATGACTTACTGTTCAGATCGTAAATTCTGCTGACTTCACGTGACTTTACCAGCTGCACTGTAGGTGTGTGTGTGTGTGTGTGTGTGTATACGCCTGTGGACATCTTACTTCATATCCCGCTCTCAAACGCTTGCCTGAGGTCATTGAGTCGTATTTATTCGTGTGCGTGTAAACATTTTGGGTGTTTTCTACACTAGAAACGATCACACCTTGACTCGGATTAGCAACTTATTTGCATACCTCCTTGTGATTGGCTGATGTTGGCCAATCAGCACACAGCACTCGGGTTCTAAACTTCTCCCTCTTCAATTTGTTGCTTTGCTGTTTTAAAACAAATTTACGTCAACAGAATCGAGACGCAACACTTTTACACTTACAGGAGAACCAAAAAGGTTGTCTGTTACTTTACTAAAACTTCCAACAACTACTTTTAAGTAGATCATTCGCACTGGTTCCCATATTAAGGTACCAACTAAAGAGTGTGTGTGTGTGTGTGTGTGTGTGTTGTATTATTTATTAACCCAAGAATCTTCCCTTCTCTAAAAAAATGCCCTGATATATTTAAAGAGAAATGAGGACTTTCTGTGTGTGTACCTGTGTGTGTGTGTGTGTGTGTGTGTGTGTGTGTGTGTAGAAGCTTGGTCAGAAGCTAAGTTTGAAACGATATGTTGGTTTTCCCCCAGAATTCTGACACGATATTACTAATGATTATAACTATTATAAGTGTGTGTGTGTGTGTGTGTGTGTGTTTATGATGATCAGTCCTTGATGACTGAAATAACGCAATAACCCCAGTGATTACTCAATTTCAGTCCTTGATGACTGAAATAACACAATAACCCCAGTGATTACTCACGCACCCTTTTTGACGATGCCCTCATTCACCCTACACTTTACATATATTGGCACAGCTTCCTGTCCTTTTATACTCACTTCTTCAACCGAATGAACGTATTAGAAGAACAAGCAATTTTAATCAACACCTTCTGACCAATCAGAATTGAGAATTCGATCGTTGCTAGGGTATGCATGTATATCTTTTCTCAACCGCCCCACACACACACACAGAGATGTGCATTTCAATTAGACGACTACGCTCACAGAGTTCTGATGTAGTAATTATTCCCCTTTTCCTAATCGGCCCCGGTACACAGCTCTTAAGCTCTTTTTAATGACGGTGTAAACCACAGCTCACACGAAGAAAAGCTGCGCTGCAGATTCCCAGAGATGCGGTTTCTCACGAACACACACTGCAGTGTGAATCAGCGCGAGTCTCAGAGTGTTAAACTGCATTCCTGCCAGAGAAGCCCACAGCAACCGGAGCCTTCAGAGGGCCATTAGTCGAATTTATGAGGCCCCTTACAGGCCTCCACTTCCTGTTTCGACACACTAGAGAACATGGCAGCTATGATGGACGTTTTCTTTCTTCCTTCAAACTTTTCCAACATGAAGTTGTTTCGAGAAAGGCAACGTCTCTCCAACGAGAAGTTCATGCCTGCACTTGAGCGCACTGACATTAATTACAGGTCTCCATGTTTCGTGTGTTCATAAACACGGCTTTTATTTAAACACCTTTTATTTTCAGCGAAGCGGATTTGTTTTACTTTTGTACTTCTGAGCTTTTGTATTCCTGTACTTCACCTAGGCGGAATTCCGCGTTCGAATCTCAGCCGCGAGACGATCACGAGCTCGACGCACAAACGACGCTTCGAGTCACAAGTGTGTCCTCACGTTACTCAACATGCAAACCGAGCTCTGAGAACTTACATTTGCCTGCAGATTTCCATAAAGCCTCACAGATCCTTCCCGGTGAGCAGAACATCAAATGCTCAAATGTATACAATATCCTGGTTGCGTACAGTAAGTAAACGCACCCTTTCATGACTGGGGGGGTGGAGCCGTGTTCAGAATCAGTTCAGATGACTGTGAACATTTTGATGAACACCTGAATTAAGAGATTCCGTCATCAGAGTCACACAAACAGCTCCTTACAGAAAACTTCATCGAGTTCATCAGCCAAGATTATTTGTAACATCTGGTATGTTGCTATAGCAACGACAACCTCATGTCGGTATACACCGGAGCCGCTGTTCAGTCAATCGGCGCCTTCTGACCATCGTTGTGATTCGAGGCCGAGAGAAT
>NC_083465.1:1832238-1834738 GCF_030014155.1 Tachysurus vachellii
GTAAATTAGTATGTAATGCGTGTAAAGTGCACTAGTAAATTAGTATGTATGCATGTAAAGTGCACTAGTAAATTAGTATGTAATGCGTGTAAAGTGCACTAGTAAATTAGTATGTATGCATGTAAAGTGCACTAGTAAATTAGTATGTAATGCGTGTAAAGTGCACTAGTAAATTAGTATGTAATGCGTGTAAAGTGCACTAGTAAATTAGTATGTATGCATGTAAAGTGCACTAGTAAATTAGTATGTAATGCGTGTAAAGTGCACTAGTAAATTAGTATGTATGCATGTAAAGTGCACTAGTAAATTAGTATGTAATGCGTGTAAAGTGCACTAGTAAATTAGTATGTATGCATGTAAAGTGCACTAGTAAATTAGTATGTAATGCGTGTAAAGTGCACTAGTAAATTAGTATGTAATGCGTGTAAAGTGCACTAGTAAATTAGTATGTAATGCGTGTAAAGTGCACTAGTAAATTAGTATGTAATGCGTGTAAAGTGCACTAGTAAATTAGTATGTAATGCGTGTAAAGTGCACTAGTAAATTAGTATGTAATGCGTGTAAAGTGCACTAGTAAATTAGTATGTATGCATGTAAAGTGCACTAGTAAATTAGTATGTATGCATGTAAAGTGCACTAGTAAATTAGTATGTAATGCGTGTAAAGTGCACTAGTAAATTAGTATGTATGCATGTAAAGTGCACTAGTAAATTAGTATGTATGCATGTAAAGTGCACTAGTAAATTAGTATGTATGCATGTAAAGTGCACTAGTAAATTAGTATGTATGCATGTAAAGTGCACTAGTAAATTAGTATGTATGCATGTAAAGTGAGTATGTATGCATGTAAAGTGCACTAGTAAATTAGTATGTATGCATGTAAAGTGCACTAGAAAACAAGTACTCATGCATGCAACTGTGAACATTTGCTAGAATACAAGTGCATTATGATGTAATGGTGATAATAAGTAAGTATGCATAAGGATGTGTGCATGTATACAAACGTGCTAGTAAAAATAGCGCAGGAGTGTGTGTGCAAGTACAGCAGTATACTAAATGTTATTTCCTCCTGCTTCGTTACATACGAGAGTTCACGAGGAGCATCCATGTGTCCAATCAGAATGGAGAAGTTGAGATAAAGCATCTTCGCTCCTACGGTACATGTTTTACCTGATGCTAATGGCTCGTATACCATAATTACATAGAATTAGTCAAGAAGAACATTCCTCAGACTCTCTAGTTCCGCTGGGCTTTTAACACGGGCCCTCAACCATCTCACCGCTCCTGCTGGACCTCAAATCCGTTCTCTACCATTACTAAAGACTAATCTTTTTCCTCTCTCTCTCTGTCTATTCATTCTCCTTTCTTTTCTGCCTCTTATCCCTTCAGTCGTGTCCTCCTCCAGCTAATTAGCTTGGCTCTTTCATGGCCTGGACACAAAACCTTCCCGTTTCCCCGCTAAGCCCTCGGAGCTTACAGAAACAGTAACTAAGACACAACAAATGAAAGTTTACAGGAACAATGTTTATGAGAAGTGAAAAAGGAACAGAGGCCACCAGACCACATGAAAAGAAAGGGTTGGTTGTGTATGGAAATAAAAGAATAAACTGCTCTTGGCCCTTTTTAAAAAAAAAAAAAAAAAAAAAATCTTTTTAGTTTTTGCTGACCGTTGCGGAGAAAACAATTTTTTTTGTTTTTGTTTAAAGAAGTTCAAAGATCGGCGAAGAAGAAGAAGAGGAAGTAGAAGTGTTGATCAGAATTTATGGATGAGGTTTTTTCAGTTGTATTATTATCAAAATGTTAGCAAAGTGCTGAGAGTCTTAAGATACGTGAACGTTAAAACGCTGTAAGTCCTAGCACTAGCAGATTCACGCTAGCATTAAATCGTTAGCCTGGAACTGGATAAACTGAGGATTCACATGCAAGAGGTTTAATAGGAACAAAGTAAAAACCCAATTCAAAGACAAATCCAGTATAAAGCGAAGAGACTTGGCGATGAACGGGTTTCCATAAGCTGTACACAGGCCTCTCAAGTTTTGAAAACAGGAAAGCGTGACATCTCCAACGCCCCCGTAACACCAAAAAAAAAATTGTTTAATTTCCATTTATTAAGTTGCGTGTGTGTGTGGGGGTGTGTGTGTGTGTGTGTGAGAGAGAGTGAGAGAAAGAGAGAGAGAGAGAGAGAGAGAGAGAGAGAGAGATTATGACTGGTGGTGTTTATTGTAAGTGTTTGTTGCCTTTTTGGACTCCTTTATCATTTGTAATGTTGCTCCCATTTAAAACAGTTCAGCACAAGCTCAGACATTTTTAGGGTCATGATTGAGGACAATGTCCCGTCCAGAGACGAGCTGTTTCGTGTTGAGGTTTTGTTCAAACCGACCATCGAAAATACCCTCTCTAATGAATGTTTTTTTTCATTGGTTGTTGCGTTAAATCTTACCCAGATACAATAGTGCTATTTTTGGCTATTGTGTAGCCTCCTTTTTTGATTGGCTGATAA
>NC_083465.1:1842238-1844738 GCF_030014155.1 Tachysurus vachellii
TCAGAAACTCATTCCATCAAACCTCTTAGACACATGTTAAGATGAGAAAGAAGAAAAAATAAAAGAGATCATCGTACCTTCATGCTGAAGTAGCTAGCTAGTGGGATAATTAGCCATTAGTGAAATTAGCTAATTAGCCGTTAATGAAATGAGGTCATTCGAGGCCTGTGCAGAAATCAAAACAATGCAGCTAGCTTCAAGCTCAAATGTTAGCTTTTTTCCCCCCCACATAAAAAAAGCTTATACTTCACAGCTGTTTGTGTTCTACTGAGTAAACGCACAAAATGACAGAAGTTGAAACCAGTTAGCGTTAACCGGTTATTCCGAGCACAAACACAATGTAGATTCTGAACCTCTTGTTTGTGATGTGAACAGGAGTCATTTAATACCTACTAGCATTTTAATAGCTAATTTTGGGGCGTTTTGATTTAAGCCACACTTTAACCACGCCTGATTAGCATCTGATGTTAACCTCAGGGTTACGTCAAACAGCGTAGCCTGTACGACGCAATCCTGAGAAGGAATGAATACACGAATCAGAGCAGCTTCCTCACTTCACTTCACTTCACTTCACTTCGCTTTGGTTTTAAGTGGAATGTTACAAAGCTCCGTCCTGCTGTGACTCTTAACTGTACTTTAGGAATCCAGACAGCGTGTCATGTTTCTGATAAACTGGCCCCCTGACTCCTCCAGTGCAGACTGTGTGTGTGTGTGTGTGTGTGTATGTGTATGTGTGTGTGTGTGTGTAGCATCTTAGAAACAGCTGGCAGGCACATCCAAGGTCGCGTTGACGAGGCCAGACGATGGTTAGCTTGGGAGAGGTCGGAGGTCATAGGCTCGGCTTCCTGGTATGCAAGAGAGACCACTGGGTTGGGCCTGTGAGGGGGTGGGGGATGGGGGTGTGTGTGTGATTAATATCACATCAGTTTGGAGGTCACTGTCTTGTAAGAAGGGTTTTGTCAGCTTTCTCACAGAAAAAGGGAGCGAGAGAAAGTGACTGTGTGTGTTAGAGAGTTTGTGTGTGTGTGTGTGTGTGTGTGTGTGTGTGTGTGTGTGTGTGTGAGTGAGTGAGAGAGAGAGAGAGAGAGAGAGAGAGAATACAGTTTAAATCATTGTAGAACAATAATGAACTAGGGGCCTCTCTCTCTCTCACACACACACACACACACACACACACACACACACACACACACAGAGGCATGTATCCCACCAGGGTACTGGCACCAGCTGTGATTCTCACTGTTATGTCTGTTAAGCCTGGAACAGGGGGCTTCGGTGTCTGTAGTGTGTTTGTGTGTGTGTGTGTGTGTGTGTGTGTGTGTGTGTGTGTGTGTGTGTGTGTGAATAGAGGACATTTGAAGTTTAATCGCATGAATAACTTTGAAAAGTTACTGCTAAAAAGACACTGTTAAAGAGAGAGAGAGAGAAAATAACAGGAAAAGAGAGAAGAGGAAGAAGGAGAGGAGAACCAGAAGAAGAGGGAGGGGAAGAAGAAGGAGGAGAAATGAAGACAAAAAGAAGAGAGTGGAATTGGAGGGGAGAAAAGAAAACAAAATGGGAAAAAAGTGAGCAGAAAGAACAGAAAGAGAAGATGAGAGGAGAGATGAAGGAGGTGAAAAGTAAGACCGAAGTGGAAGGAAAGGAAGATAATACGATAAGGAAATGAAAAAGAAATGTAAAAAAAAAAACTGCGAGAGAAATGAGAGAGGGAAGAAGAATGAGAAGGAGATGAAGGAGAAATGAGAGGGAAGGAGTGAAAGCTGTGTTTAAACATTTATAAATACAAACGTGTGTGTGTTTGGAAGATGAAAGAAAGAAAGAATCTTGTTGAATATTTTGTCCACGAAGGAGGTAAAGAAGTGAAGAAGGTGTTAGTGAACTCTGATGTATTCACACACCAACTGCTTACACACACAACGACACACACCACGTCCTCGTAAATCACCTTTACAGCAGGTTATAAATCCCTCTTACAGTCCCATAAAACATAAACATTTTCAGAACCGCGCTTTTAAACTCTTCATCGTTTTAACACACGGCTCTTTATTCACACGTCACCAGGAAGCTCAAGCTCACTGCAGACTGAACCGGAGCCACAGATAGCCTGTGCCTATCTCAGGCGTCATCGGGCATCAAGGCAGGATACACCCTGGACGGAGTGCCAACCCATCACAGGGCACACACACACACACTCTCATTCACTCACGCAATCACACACTACGGACAATTTTCCAGAGATGCCAATCAACCTACCATGTATGTCTTTGGACCGGGGGAGGAAACCGGAGTACCCGGAGGAAACCCCCGAGGCACGGGGAGAACATGCAAACTCCATGCACGGAGTTTCTCGGACGAATCCGACTGATCCGGCTTGCGTATAGTTTAGAAGGCGATGAGTTCAAACTGGGACTGAAATTATTCTGAACATAAAGTGCTTGAGCTTCCCAAAGCAAATGGATGACATTTAACTACTGAGGTGGAATTTCAGGAAAGAGGAAAG
>NC_083465.1:1854738-1859738 GCF_030014155.1 Tachysurus vachellii
AAGACGCTGCGTGACGTCTTCCTCAGATTATCCGCACAAGACGAATAATAAAAAACCCACCGTAGTGAAAATCAAGTTAGTCAGAACTCTGACAGGTTTTAAATGACCAGCATGTTATTTATTTTGCCTTGTGAAGGTTACAGGAGAGAAACGATCGCTTTTCTTTTCTTCTGAGCGCACAATTTAAATCAGTGACAAGCTGCTTCTCCTCCTCGAGCACGGACGAAAGGTCACGCGGCCAAAAATAACCACATCACATCAGGAGTTTCAGGGGTTTCAGTAGCGTAAGTCATTTTGGAGGTCAGTCGGCCAGCAGCACAGGTAAAGTTCGAAACAGAAATAAAGTCTAAAACACCAGGTGCTGCGATTTGTTAAAGGAAGTTTCGATGAAGCGGATTTTTCTGTCCCCAGTGGGTTTATTTCCTTATACACCAATTACAGGGTCTATTAATATTATGCAGAACGACACGTTTTATTTTTGTCATGTTGTAGATCATCATGTGGCGAAACAAGTTACTTCCTGTTCTTTATGAGTCACCAGATTCTTGTTTTTTTTCTTCTCTTTTGACAAAAAAAAAAGACATGTTACTAATAAATCGCAATCTGTGTTGTCCTGAAGACTTTTTTGTTTGTCCTGAAGACTTTTTTGTTTGTCCTGAAGACTTTTTTGTTTGCCCTGAAGACTATTTGTTTGTCCTGAAGACTTTTTTGTTTGCCCTGAAGACTATTTGTTTGTCCTGAAGACATTTTTGTTTGCCCTGAAGACTATTTGTTTGTCCTGAAGACTTTTTTGTTTGTCTTGAAGACTATTTGTTTGTCCTGAAGACGTTTTTGTTTGTCCTGAAGACTATTTGTTTGTCCTGAAGACGTTTTTGTTTGCCCTGAAGACTATTTGTTTGTCCTGAAGACGTTTTTGTTTGCCCTGAAGACTATTTGTTTGTCCTGAAGACGTTTTTGTTTGCCCTGAAGACTATTTGTTTGTCCTGAAGACTTTTTTGTTTGCCCTGAAGACTATTTGTTTGTCCTGAAGACGTTTTTGTTTGCCCTGAAGACTATTTGTTTGTCCTGAAGACTTTTTTGTTTGCCCTGAAGACTATTTGTTTGTCCTGAAGACGTTTTTGTTTGCCCTGAAGACTATTTGTTTGTCCTGAAGACGTTTTTGTTTGCCCTGAAGACTATTTGTTTGTCCTGAAGACTTTTTTGTTTGCCCTGAAGACTATTTGTTTGTCCTGAAGACGTTTTTGTTTGTCTTGAAGACTATTTGTTTGTCCTGAAGACTTTTTTGTTTGTCCTGAAGACTTTTTTGTTTGTCCTGAAGACTATTTGTTTGTCCTGAAGACTTTTTTTCTGCATGGTGGAAAACCTTCGACTGATTGGTGCTCTTCGTGTCTGCTTAGTCCGTTAGTGGTGTAAAGAAAGGTGTGACAGTGTCTAGAAAAAAAAAACTTTTCTACTCTTTTTTCTTTTACACACACACACACACACACACACACACACACACACACACACACACACACACACACACACACACATTCTTTCGTCTCATTGTCTGTCATTCTCACTCTCTTAGTCAACTCAGAAACACACACACACACACACACACACACTCATCCACCCACACAAAGGCCTTAAGAGTGGTGTCTCAGCCTTCGGGCTATCCAGATAAAGGAATAGAAGCTCTTTGTATTCCTCTGTTTTCTGTTAAAGGAACACATTCCTCACATTCCCTGGCGTTTAGCACGACCTCATCGCTGCCTGTACAGCGGTCGCTCGATACCCACGATGCTCTGGGTGAGAAACGCATTGACAGCTGGAGGAAAATAAAATAAGAGACAAAAGTGCCCAGTGGGCATAACGCCGGAAAACAGGAAGCTTGGTCATTACTGTCTCTACAGAGACTTACACAGGACTGGGAAAAGACACACACACACACACACAGGGTTGACGCACTGTACCGTTCATACTAGCATTTATTTTGAAGGTGGAGTAGAAGAAAGCCAACATAAAGCACTCAGAAGCTCAGGTCAAGCTTGAGATCCTGGAGCTGTGCTGCAGCGACGCTAAACACTACAACGACACTCTGCCCTGTTACCCACCGGGGACTTCGGCTGATCCTCTGAACAGAAGAGAAGTCAATCTTGTCCTTGATCTTAAAAAAAAAAAAAGACATAAACCTACAACAAGAACCTGTATAAAATCTAAAGGCCAAGGAAAGATTCGTTCACCTTAATGACTCGTTCCGAAAGAATGAATCATCTTTAAATGAATATGACTCACTAGGAACCAACTCAAGTCCCGGACCACCAGAAGATCATCAGCTTATAAGGAGTCGTGCCAAACAATGACAGCTAGGAATAAAAGAGTGATAGATGGATGTTAAGGTCAGGATGAAGGGCGGGTTATTAGTCGTCCTTCATAACGGCCAGGTGTTGAAAATACCGTTCTGTGCCAAGGAAAAGATTCAAATCAGATCCTGCTAATAAAGTTTGTTTGAGAACTTTCTCAATCAAAGCAAGCCGCACAACCCGGGTTATTACCTCACCGTCATCTATAACAGACTCCGGACACAAAACGTCGTTGTTAATCATCCGTCTGTGAAAGGGCTCGATTGTTTCCGGAAACAAAGACATTTAATCCAATTTGAGTCACAGAGAGCGTTTCACAACTGATTCAGTCACAGAGCAGATTAATAAAAAGCCCGGAAATTCTTTGAGCTAAAAGAAGAGACGAGGAACGAAAACAAGGATCACATCATCATTATCATCATCATCATCGTCGTCTTCTTATGTGAAACTTAAAGAAAATATCATAACGAGTCTCATTCGCTCTTGAACAGCATCGAAGAAAGCCATAAAAGAAAGATGAGACCGTGACCTGAGATGAGACCATGAATTAAACACAAATTTAACAACAACAACAACAACAAAAATGTCTGCATGAAGTAAGGCAAAAGATTCGAAGCTCAGACTGTGAGGCTTTTACAGATCATTTATTCACCCAGGAGCGCTGAAGGAGAAGCGATGGTGATGTCACAAAGAAACAGAGCAGAAAAGAGAAAGACGAAGATACATGAGAGGAGAAAACTGGAGGTTCAGGACCATTGGACAGCTCAAGAACCTTCAGGGTTGATGAACAGACTGATGTCTCAGGTACAGTGGAGAGGAAATAGATCAGACTCCAGACTACAGGGGAGCCTGTGCCTATCTCAGGCGTCATAGGGCATCAAGGCAGGATACACCCTGGACGGAGTGCCAACCCATCACAGGGCACACACACACACACACACTCTCATTCACTCACGCACTACGGACAATTTTCCAGAGATGCCAATCAACCTACCATGCATGTCTTTGGACTGGAGGAGGAAACCGGAGTACCCGGAGGAAACCCCCGAGGCACGGGGAGAACATGCAAACTCCACACACACAAGGCGGAGGCGGGAATCGAACCCCCAACCCTGGAGGTGTGAGGCGAACGTGCTAACCACTAAGCCACCGTGACCCCCCTCTGATTTGACTCCATTAGAGACAATTAGAGAAGGTTCATTAGCTTTAAAACATCGGCAGCCTCAAACGATCTTCTTCTTCTTCTTTTAAAGTGAATCCACATGCAGTCTTTCTATTTTTTCTATTTTGCATCTCACTCTTTTTTTTATCGCTACATCAACGTAAGCTTGTCGTACCGCTTAAACAACACTGATGGAGAGAACTGGTGCATGTGACTAACAGACACTCTTTCCAAAAAAGACTCCGACGGGTAACGCATACAAATTACTCAACGAATCCGTAACCGCTTTTTGTTTGGCTTTCATCCCACAGCTGTTAAGTTGTATGAAAGACCGTCATCATAACGAAGGTGCTGTGTGTTTGTGTGAACGCCGCTCCTGTACATTATCGTGTCCAGTGACAGGTCTTAACGGAGGAACGGAGGGTTCGTTGCTATGCACCATTTCAGGAACACAAACGATGCAACACTGGAGAGAGAGAGAGAGAGCGAGAGAGAGAGGCCTGTCTTGTTGCTATGGTTACCAGTCATCCTGCTTTCCCATGGTCTGTGCAGGCAATCTTCTTCTCAGCTCCTCACTTTCTGCTGTGTTTTTGGGACACAGCCATGGCATTCAACAGGCTATTCACGGCTGAGAGAGAAAGAGAGAGAGCGAGAGAACATGCTAAATTGTCAGGTTAGTGATGACGCACAATCACTTTGCCCATGAGGACAGAGCTGGAGACACAGACGGTGTGTAAAAAGGGACTGATTTGTCGATAGGAGAGACAGACAGACAGACAGACAGACAGGCAGGCAGGCAGGCAGGCAGACAGACAAGCAGACAGACAGGCAGAAGGGCAAACAGAAGGGCAGGCAGACAAGCAGACAGACAGACAGACAGACAGGCAGGCAGACAGACAGACAGACAGACAGGCAGGCAGACAGACAAGCAGACAGACAGGCAGAAGGGCAGACAGAAGGGCAGGCAGACAAGCAGACAGACAGACAGACAGACAGGCAGGCAGACAGACAGACAGACAGGCAGACAGACAGGCAGGCAGACAGAAAGGGCAGGCAGACAAGCAGACAGACAGACAGACAGGCAGGCAGACAGAAGGGCAGGCAGACAAGCAGACAGACAGACAGACAGGCAGACAGGCAGACAGACAGGCAGACAGACAGACAGACAGAAAGGCAGACAGACAGACAGACAGACAGACAGACAGACAGGCAGACAAGCAGACAGACAGGCAGACAAGCAGACAGACAGGCAGAAGGGCAGACAGAAGGGCAGGCAGACAAGCAGACAGACAGACAGACAAGCAGACAGGCAGGCAGACAGAAGGGCAGACAGGCAGACAAACAGAAGGGCAGGCAGACAAGCAGACAGACAGACAGACAGGCAGGCAGGCAGACAGAAGGGCAGGCAGACAAGCAGACAGACAGACAGACAAGCAGACAGGCAGGCAGACAGAAGGGCAGGCAGACAAGCAGACAGACAGACAGACAGACAG
>NC_083465.1:1864738-1879738 GCF_030014155.1 Tachysurus vachellii
TTTTTTACCCATCTGAGGTTTTACACTGCTACCCTGTCCTGTCCTTCACCTCTTCTTTCTTGTCTTTCGTCTTGTGAACTCATCCACCGCAGTTCGAGTCATCTGCAGCCAGTGCTTCCTTTCTAAATGTAGTTAATTGGCATACTTCTTTGGCTTGTCCATCTACATGTGTCTATGTATCTATCTCTGCCTTTCTTATACACACACACACACACACACACACAATCTGTTCTTGCCTGGGGCTTCCTAGTGGCCAGGACCCTGGGATGCAACATTGCTGGATGATTCTGCCTTGCTATGGTGTGCAGTTATAGTGGAATATTAATATTAATAATAATAATAATAATAATAAGCGAGACTTTCAGATCATCTCTGTGTCTCGGCTCTCAACAGGGTGAGTGGTGGCACTCGCACAGCTCCAAGTCTCATCCCACCAAGCCGGCGGCACCAGTTACCATGGCAACGGTACAGCATGAGCCACCAGAGCCGTTGTCAGCAATCAGCATGGTTGCTGCGGAATTCTGCGTTCTGATTGGTTAACAAGAAGGTGTTGATTCACAGGTGAAGTGTATCTTTAAAGCTCCTGTTTTTATAAGATATGATTTAGCTCCTTTAAAAAACACACACACACACACACAATAAATCCAAAGACACCTTTTCATCGGTTTGTCTTTAGTCAAATATGAACAGTTTGAACATTGTGACAAATGACAGCCCCCCCAACATTCCACACAACACTGAACAGAGTCGCGGAGCGCATCGTATCCGTCAAACCAAAGTGCCAATAGTCGTCTATGAAAAAAGGCAGAACGTACTTTATGCTAATTCAATCACTTGCATAAGATTAGAGAAGTTAGCACTTCGTAGACGAAGAAGAAACAATGATAAAAAACAAACAACCTAAAGCCAGCTGATGACGTACTCGAAGAAGGAAACACGACGACGTGACATAAATTACACAGATCAGAGTACAGCTACTGACTGGACGAAGCCCCGGAAGCTGATATATCGGTGTTTCCCGCTCTTAGCGAAAAAAAAAACAAAACAACGAATGACATTCTGTAAGATTAGGCGTCATCTTCCATAACAACATCATCAATACCTCAATCTCTGGGATGATTAGTATTTTTTTTTTCCGTGTTCTGTTCAGCTCTCACGTCTGCTCTAAAGCCAAGTCTTCCCCTGAAAAGAACAAAACAAAACGAAAAGAAAACGGCGGCTTGTTGGAAGGTGAATGAATTCAGCTCTGAAGTGAAACTCCCGCTCGAGGCCAGCGGCCTGCTCCCATTGGCTGAATGAGAAATTGTGGGTGTGGACTTGAGAGTTTCGAGAGTTAAAGCGCAGGGGATCGTTTGGAAAAACGGCGAAGTTCTAACATGGTCGTCAGGCTCTGACTCTTCAGTCCCAGTTCTCCCAGTCCTCGTCTTCAAACTGAGAGAGGAAATAAAAATGAGAAGCGTTTAACTAATGAGCAGTAGTACATGTGCCTGTGATTGGTCAGAAGGGGTTTTTATAATATTAAATATTATACAGGTATCTGTCATGATGTAAGAGGCGGTGTGTGGTGTAGCGAGTTGTGATGTAAGAGGCGGTGTGTGGTGTAGCGAGTTGTGATGTAAGAGGCGGTGTGTGGCGTGGTGGGTCGTGATGTAAGAGGCAGTGTGTGGCGTAGAGAGTTGTGATGTAGAGGCGGTGTATGGCGTAGCAGGTCGTGATGTAGAGGCGGTGTATGGCGTAGCAGGTCGTGATGTAGAGGCGGTGTATGGCGTAGCAGGTCGTGATGTAGAGGCGGTGTATGGCGTAGCAGGTCGTGATGTAGAGGCGGTGTATGGCGTAGCAGGTCGTGATGTAGAGGCGGTGTATGGCGTAGCAGGTCGTGATGTAGAGGCGGTGTATGGCGTAGCAGGTCGTGATGTAGAGGCGGTGTATGGTGTAGCAGGTCGTGATGTAGAGGCGGTGTATGGTGTAGCAGGTCGTGATGTAGAGGCGGTGTATGGTGTAGCAGGTCGTGATGTAGAGGCGGTGTATGGTGTAGCAGGTCGTGATGTAGAGGCGGTGTATGGTGTAGCAGGTCGTGATGTA
The DNA here is from genome assembly GCF_030014155.1 of Tachysurus vachellii. Lineage (NCBI taxonomy): Eukaryota > Metazoa > Chordata > Actinopteri > Siluriformes > Bagridae > Tachysurus > Tachysurus vachellii. The sequence goes on from NC_083465.1 coordinate 1,866,821, forward strand.
GAGGCGGTGTATGGTGTAGCAGGTCGTGATGTAGAGGCGGTGTATGGTGTAGCAGGTCGTGATGTAGAGGCGGTGTATGGTGTAGCAGGTCGTGATGTAGAGGCGGTGTATGGTGTAGCAGGTCGTGATGTAGAGGCGGTGTATGGCGTAGCAGGTCGTGATGTAGAGGCGGTGTATGGCGTAGCAGGTCGTGATGTAGAGGCGGTGTATGGCGTAGCAGGTCGTGATGTAGAGGCGGTGTATGGCGTAGAGAGTCGTGATGTAGAGGCGGTGTATGGCGTAGAGAGTCGTGATGTAGAGGCGGTGTATGGCGTAGCAGGTCGTGATGTAGAGGCGGTGTATGGCGTAGAGAGTCGTGATGTAGAGGCGGTGTATGGCGTAGCAGGTCGTGATGTAGAGGCGGTGTATGGTGTAGCAGGTCGTGATGTAGAGGCGGTGTATGGTGTAGCAGGTCGTGATGTAGAGGCGGTGTATGGCGTAGCAGGTCGTGATGTAGAGGCGGTGTATGGTGTAGCAGGTCGTGATGTAGAGGCGGTGTATGGTGTAGCAGGTCGTGATGTAGAGGCGGTGTATGTACCTCTGCAGTGGCGTCGGCTTTGGCCAGAGCCATCTGAACCTCTTCCTCAGTCATATCCAGGTCAAAGTCTTTCTCCCAGTCCTCGCTCACGTCTGTACTGGAACCTGCCATAAAACATCCCAGTGAAACATCAGACAAACGCCATCAGTTTTAAATCAGAAGGCTCTCTACACGGTCTGCTTCGGAAAGTATTGGCACCCTATGCTATCACCTTTCTTGCCGTTGGTGGATGGCGTGGACTTGCCGCTGTCAGAGTTCAGCTCAAACACACGCAGGTCTTGCACTCCGTCCTCTTTCCTTGCTTCCTGTTCCCTCACTCCCTCTTTTCTCCCAGCTCCCTCTGCACCGACAGTGCTCTTCTGCTTCTCGTCCTGGTGTGGTGCCTTGGGGCAACTGTCCGGAAGGTTCTCCAGCTGCGTCGGGAAACTGACGCTGTCGCTGCTGACCGACGGAGTGACGTCGGACGTGGTGTCGCCATGGGAACGCGGCACCTCGGAGGAGGATGAGGCGGCGCACAAAGCTCCGCTCTCTGTGACTACCGGAGGAGGAGCGAAGTCCAAGCGAGACGGAGACGAGGCTCCGAGGAACTGATCTAGAGGAGACAGTGAGAAGATCAGCACCATGAAAAGGAGGACGGTGGAAAGTGACGTGTGATTAGAAATGCTGAGTATCTGTGAGGAAGACCGGACCTTCCTCTTCCTCCTCCCAACCCAGACTCTCAGACTGAGTGGTTTCCTCTGCTCGCCGTTTTAGTGCTACTCTCCTGGCTTCCTCCTGTTCACACACACACACAGAGACAGAGACAGAGAGAGAGAGAGAGAGAGAGAGAGAGAGAGAGAGAGAGAGAGAGACACAGAGAGAGACAGAGAGAGAGACAGAGACAGAGACAGAGACACAGAGAGAGAGAGAGAGACAGAGACACAGAGAGAGAGAGACAGAGACACACAGAGAGAGAGAGAGAGAGAGAGAGAGAGAGAGAGAGAGAGAGAGAGAGAGAGAGAGAGAGAGAGAGAGAAAAAGAGACAGACGTAGCCTTAGATCACCAACAAAACAATCCAGAGGCCACAGCAGTGAATAAAATCTCAGTTCGGAGTGTGAGATGAACACAGAGCAGTGTTTATAATTATCATCCACTGAAGGGTAATTACAGGGTGTCCACTAATAACAGGGTGTCATTACTAACGCACACCAAAACATCCTTGTGAACGAGAAGTCAAAAATACAGACCAAAAAAATAAATAAAAAAAAAAAACGCAGCTTCACAGATTACTGTATGCTAGTGAAACCTTTATCCCCGATAATTTGCTTTGAAATTCAATTTTTTTTTAAATAACTGGAAAATTTTATTTTTATTTTATTTACCTGCGGATGTCATGGGGAATGAGTGAGAAACCGTACCTGATCCAACTGATACACTTTGTAAAAGTAGCGCTGCCAAAACTCAGAGTGCGCCACAGCTGCTGGAACCTACACACACACACACACATTATTAACAATGTACGTTTTTAAAGAAAGCGACTAATCTTCCATCTCCATGAACTGAGATTTGGAGGGTGCCAATACTTCTTGAGACACTGGACATTTCTGCCATCGTTATTCAGTCCTAGGGGTGTGTTTACTTTTGCACTCAAGACTGAAGCGTTAAGCTCTGCAATATTCATGGTGTTGCGATGATGTGAGGAAAATAACGTCAACCGTTAGGAGTTTTAGCGACGGACTGTTCCACTGTGGTGTGGAGTGGGGAGCGGGTCGTACCATTTTAGTGTAGAGGGCTCGAATAGAGGGGCTGTTCACCAGCAGCTCTGAGATTTCAGCTTTCTTCTCATCCAGGCTGAAAGTGGAAAGCCATGAGTCGAACTGCTCTGGAGGACCTGGAGAGAGAAAACACACACACACATCCATAAGCATCAACGCATAATAGGGAGGAGCTCAAATGTGGGTGCAAAAACTTTTGCTACTACATAATATTCAAGAAAGTGTAGAATGTTCCGGAAATACAAAATGTTAATAAACAGAGAGAAAGAAATCGTACCGTCGGGCTCGTTGCAGTACGTAGCAGGGTCGGCTTGAAGAGTGTAGAGTCGAGCCTGAGGGGAAACAACACGCAGGTCAACTAACCACCAGACGCTCCATTCTGATTGGTCGTTTGCTTAATTTGATGAGTTTCTGGGAGGTCTTTCTGCCTTTCCTGCCTGTCTGATGACTGTTTATTACTGATAGAACAGAAGTGAGAACAAGCAAGTGAACGGATTTCAACTAAAACTGATCCGATCCTTACATGGGCGTGTCCCATGACCCAGAAGAGTAGAGTGTACTTAACTAATCCCCCTATGGAAATGTGGTGAATGATGTAATGTGCGGTGTTAGAGGGAGGAAAAAGAGGTTGTGTGTGTTTGTGTGTATGTGTAAAAGAGAGAGAGAGTGTGTGTGGGTGTGTGTGTCCCAATCAAAAGTGTCTGAAACTGTGTACAACCCGACAACTTTACACCAAGCTGCTTTAAAGAGGTACGTCTGACCTTGGTGCTGTCGTACACCTCAGTGGTTCCGGCCGGCGTGGCTACCAGAGTGATTACATCGCAGTCGATGGTCATGTCAGGCGGAGGCGCGAGCGTGTCCGTAATCACCCCCAGTATGTTAGAAAGGCTCTTCTTCACCTTCTCCGTGGTCTCGGAAGAACCTTCCACCTGAAACAGAATGAGAAAAGAATCGAATGGGTACATATCTATAGCTAGTTCTGTATCGACCCGTGTGTGTGTGCGTGAGAGAGACGACAGCATACGGCCAGCTTGCTCTTGACGGCGTTGGCCGTGGCGACGATGGAGCAGGCGGTGTCATGCTGCACTACGGTCGAGAACTCTGTTAAATCCCTTTTGATGAACTCGATGGCTTCAGATGACTGTAATGAAGAAATTGACACAGGGTTGAATAAGCACGTGATAGCTCAGAACTGTAACAGGCACCAAACAACACAAAGGTTTGATTTTCTTTAAAAGCAGTGACTTTAAGTGCCTGATATTTGGTGTTTAATTGCAGATAAACACTCACTTTATCTTTGATGGACTGGAAGCTCTGCTGAAACCAGCCTCCCCACCAGACTCCTTCCCTGAGACCGTCACACATACCGAGACTCATCAATTCATCAACAGCAAACTTTAAAAACCGGTAGAAAGCAGAATCGAACCGATATCACCTACAACCCGAGAAACATCTAGAAAGACTTTGCAGCTGACGTAAACAACAGGCTAGCTTAGCTTAGCGAGCTAACAGAAACAATAGCACACATTTAACAAAGCGCGTGCGATGTTTTATCGAATAAAAATAAATAAATTAATAAATAAATACATAAATATAGATTCGAGGGATTAATTCGCTAATTCACTTCACACTGCCGTCTAACCGCAACCGAGACCGTCGTTTTTATTGACTAGCCTGGTTCTGTCCCAAATAGCGCTCTAATTACAATATAGCGCACTACAAATCACGCCCGAGCTGTTATACGTCATACCCTAGTTAGGGCCCCTACTTAGGGAGTGACGCCCAATTCGTAATTCATCCCTACGCCAGCAAAGCTCGCGACACTATTTTTGTAAACAAACCCACATATAAAGCCCGCTATGGCGTCGCAGCTAATCGCTAATCTGGCACGTCGGTACAGTCCGGCGCTGCTGCTCAACGTGACTCTTTACAAAGTGCTGATCGACTGCATCGACGACTGATTTACGAGAACTCGAAACGATTATTTAGAGCGACTTAACAACTCACCCTTCCGCCATCTTCAACGCATGACGTCATCTGAACGCCTTCAACCCGGAACCCGGAAGCGGATCTTAATGACGCTAGAAAATAAACACACAATCATACACACAGTACGACATGAAGTGAAGTGTTTTGTAGCACTGTCCTATAAAATAAAATAAAAGCCAAGAAAGAGTAAAGAAAAGAATATTTATAAGGCACAGGTGAATGCAATATAGGAAGAAATAAACATATATTATTTATACATCAAAGAAAAAAAGATATAACCAGAGAAATAAAGTATCAACAGAAACAAGACATATATAATAATGATAAAGTGCAGAATGTGCACGTGGTGCAAGGTGCAAATGTCTGCCTATAGTAGCGGTTGTCCAGGCTCTAGGTGTTTATCAGGTTAAAGGCCCAAATAGATGAGTGAAGAAGCTCCTCTTCATTCTCACTGTGTTCGATTTCAGGTTCCCTGAACAGTTGGATGGCTGAGGTCTTGTCTCTATGATCTTAGCTTTTATCCAGCACCACATGCTGTATATAGACTGATCGCACCACTCACCACTCACTCGTCTGTCCTGTCTGGTTCTGTTCTCAAACCGTGTTGTGATGCTTCCCGTCAGAATGCTCTCAGTAGTGCTGGTGTAGAAAGACTTTAGCACCTGAGAGTGCAGTTTAAAGTCCATCAAGCGTCTGAGACGGTAGAGACGCCGCCGGGGCTTCTTCACCGTAGTGTTGACGTAAGAGGACCAAGACATGTCCTACGTGATGTGAACACCTAAATACCGGAAACTGTCCGGCTCTCCACACGGGCTCCTTTTGATCATCAGTAGTTGGTAAGTTCCTCTTCTGCTTCGTGCCGAAGTCCGTTATCAACTCCTTTGTCTTGCTGACTTTCAAGAAAAGATTGTTTTCCTGACATCAAGTCTCCAGGTTTGTAATCTCCTCTAGATAGACCCTCTCATCAGTGTTGGGATCAGGCCCACTATAACTGTGTCGTCAGCAAACTTAATGGTGGTGGTGGAGTCGGAAGTGGCCACGCAGTCGTGTTTAATGAGTACAGCAGTGGGTTCAGAACACAAACCTGGGGTGCAGGTACTGTTTGCGGTCTGTTAGTCAGGAAGTTAGACACGTCAACTGCGGCGCCATGATTACGATGATGATGCTTCGCTTGATTACTAATCCATTGCTATACATTTCTGAGAAAATGTTTTACCTTGCAAGTTGTTTTCCTTCCCAAAAGAATGAAATTGGTTTTTGGTTAAAAGCGTCAGCTTTCATGAAAAGTAAACATTGACATATCACAGTTGCTAGCAGCTAGTTCATGTAGCACTCCCCTATTTCTTACATTTGTGACTGGAAGTCAAAAGTAACTATTTAATTCTAGTAATATTTATAGTTAGGAGGGAAAGATTAAAATAATATCACTCAGGGAACATAAAATAGCCAGATTTGTTGAGAATTTACGGTATGATTCATGCAAACTCGCGAACTCATTGTGGCTTGAACAATACATGAACACAAGCGGAAATGAATTATTTATGTGGGAAAATCCCATATGCCCTGCCTGTGTAAATAAATGTTTGATTGCAAACATGATTCCTCTTATATGAGGTTTGTGTGACTTTTTTATTCAGCGAGATCAAGACAGCGTCAAAGCAGATAAACTCAACGGAGAAGCCGAAAACATGACTGCGGTCCAGGAGAATCGTCTTTATTAACACGAGAGCAGGGGAAAAATTCAAAAGGTCATATCTTAGAGAAAGAATAAAAACAGACGCATATGTTGGTCTCATTTCATACACATGACGTATCGAGCACTAAATGCGCTCCCAAGCTGTGGCGTGTCTCTGGAGAGAAGCTCGGCCCCGTCACCCTGTTACACACAATCAGCTAATGAAATTGCCCATAATGGAAGTGACAAGAGGAGTTTATCACATCATTAGAATTCAGCCCGCTCCATATGGAGGAAGGCGTGATGGGTGTGCGTTAACACCCACCTGAGCCCCCTGCTCTCTCGGGCCCTCCAGAGGGTGTGTGTGTGTGGTTGTGTGTGTCATATGTGTGCAGTTCATACGTATGCTATGTGTCTCATCCCAGCTGTGTTTTTCTCATTAGTATGCATCATGTGTGTGTATGTGTGTGAGGAAGCCCGGTTTAAAGGGTCACTGCTCCTCCCTCTTTTAATTGAAGCCACTCTGCATCCAGAAGCTGCACAATATGTGCATTTGTTACACAATATGCCCTTCCTCCGCCCCTCAATTCCACTAATTGGGTCCTTCAGTTCACTAATTAACTGGGTTAGAGCGGCCCCGGGGCCGCAGCAGGCTGCGCCCTTATTCCTCATTGATCACCGTCCTTTAGCTTCACTCGCTCGTTCATGTGGAGCAGAGGTCAGGAGGAAACTGAAATAATCTCAGATATGAAAATAATAGATACGGCTTCTACAAGACCTTTAATCCCAAACGTCATCATAATCAATGCAAAAAAAAAAAACAACAACCCAAAAACAAAAACAAACATCACTTCAACACACTACTCTCACAGCCATTTGACAATTAGGATGGATTTTATTTTTTTTTTTAATTAAAGAATGATTTTGTAATTTGAAGTTGTGGAACTTCCTGTTTCAGACTTCCTCTTCTCAGTCACAGAGGATCCTGAGATGGAAAAGTCAAAGTGTGATGTTGGGGACACCGGAGACTCTTTTACACAAATACTGTGTAAAGGGTGGGGGGTTGGGGGGGGGGTTGGCAGAGCTGCAGTTCTGACTAATTCTAAACTAATCGGTCAGATTGAAGGTAAAGTGTGAAGGATGTTGAAAACTTGCAGGCTTTGTGGTGTGTCACTGCCTCAAGGCTCCAGGTCCTAGGTTCGATCCACCCGGAAGCCCGGGATGAGCTCCAGATCTGCCCTGACCCCGACCTCGACCCTGATCTCATACCTGAGCATCATACGGTTGTGAGTTCAAAGCCCAGACGTTTAGTGCTGAAGGAAAAGTGCTCAGATTTATCGCTGGACTGGGTCAGGATCAAAACCTGAAACCACATGAATACATTTGAATGCAGATCCTTAAAACACCGTCGCAAACCGCAGTCCGCAAAAGTGTCCATGAAATCCCTCAGATCTCTCTCTCTCTCTCCCTCTCTCTCTCTCTCTCTCTCTCTCTCTCTCTCTCTCTCTCTCTCTCTCTCCCTCTGCGGACCCACTCCATCTGCCTGTGATCAGGAAACACCAGCTTTGCACGAGTCAATGTGTCTAATTATCCCTCTGCAGCGGGCCGACTAATCCCCCTCAATGCGTTTGGCTTCCCATTCCCACCTGTGCTCCGGTCCGAGGGCGAGGGGGAAACCCGCCGGCTCCCAGCGTCCCACAATCCCCTTCTCCGTCCAGGCTGGCAGCTGCCTCCCCCCGCTGGGACGTCCTCCAGCTGACGGAGCCTCTTAGCTGTGTCAATGGGCCCATAAATAAAGGAGCTAACCGCTTTTGTGTGTCCGTGAGTGTCAGATCCCTGTGCGGCCTGACGGCGCTTGTTACCGTGATGAAATGCAGAGAGAAAGAGACGGACAGAAAGAAGGAAGGAGTGTGAGGAGGAGGAGGAGGAAGGGGGGTCTGTGTTTCAGGCGACCCCCTGCCCTCACTTTTTGTCCCACGAGCGAGTCTTCATTGTCCCGGCTCTTTGAAAGCTAAGGACAGAGGGAGGAGGAGAGAAGAACCATCTCTTCATTTCTCCTCTGATCTCGGCCTTCATCAGGACGCAGAGTCCCGCAACGACGAGTGTGTATTCTTCACGGACCATTTGACTCCTGAGAAATGCTGTGTGTGTGTGTGTGTATGTGTGCACTGGTCGAATACTGGCCAGAGATCCTCTATCTATAAGTTCAAATTCTACTTTTATTTATAATTCACCTTTTTTGCATTGAATAGTTAAAAAATGGCATTTTATCAATAATAATAATAACAATAATGATAATAATAATGATAATAATAATAAAAATGATATTAACAATAATAATTAGTAATGTTTATGTGATGCATGTTATAAAATTTCATGTATTAAAATAGCATTATGTATTAAAGGGAGCACAATGAGAAATAAATAAAACAGTGTAGACATACACATGAAATGTTTTACGGAATAATAAGATCATTTATTTATTTATTTTATATATTCATAAAACTGTCTTTTCTTTCATTTAGTGAATTTCTCGGGGACTTCCTCTAGATGCCGTTCAGTCTCGGCTCAGAAAAAAATGTACAAAATTAAATCCAGAATGAATATCAGGGAGTTATTTAATATTTTCCGTATAAGCTTTATATCATCATTAAAGCTTTATAATAATAATAATAATAATAATAACAATAATAACAATAATAACAATTACTATTATTGTTATTATTGTTATTATTGTTATTGTTATTATTGTTATTGTTATTATTATTATTATTATTATTATTATTATTATTATTATTATTATTATTATTATTGTTTTCTGATTTGTAAAGAATTGTTAAATTTATTTTAACAAAACTTTTAAAATACAATTTTACTAGACACACACACACACACACACACACACACACACACACTCTCACGTTTCATAAAATTATTAAACACCATCATTACACGCCTTCATATCTCATCTCCATAGTAACCAGTGATGTCCTAGTTTCTGAATTGTGACATCATCAACATTTTATTTACTCGCTAATTTATTACAGTTGTTCTATATTTTTAGATCCCAGTTCTTCAGACTTGGAGTTGAACCGAACACAAAGCTAATTCACATCAAATCATTTGTGGAATTTCGGGAAAAAATTCAGAATCTTGAGCAAAGTCGTTGTCCGTATTCCGTACTCTAATTCACGCGCTTGCTGTGAGTGTCTGCTTTTCATGTAACAGAAACTAGTTGAATCCTCTCACCGCTCTCTCTCTCTCTCTCCGTCTAACAAATGTCCGCATGCAGATGCCAGGCTGTCTCGTAATTAATGACAGCGGCTGAGGGATGAATATGGCCGCAGCTTTGTTGGACATTGACAAATCTTCCCGCGTGCACATGAAAAGAAACAGTCCCTGTCCCCTGTGTGAGGGACACAATAGAGACGCGCCAACCTGGCGACGGCCTCCTCCTTTCTTCCCTGGCGCTGCCCGCTGGGTGTTCGACGACTGATGGGCTCCTCTGACTCTCTGTGTTGCGTTAACTAGCCTTTGTATTTAAAAAAAACAACAAAAAAACCTTGACTAGCGGCACATAGCACATGCTAGCTAGCATAAGTGAGCACTGCTGCATATGTTCAGTGCGTCAGTTTATCTGAGCCAATATTGCTGTAAAGGCTTTGCAAAGGTGTGATGCATATGGTGTCCGAAGTTATAAAACGCATACACACACACACACACACACACACATACTCACACACACTTAGCAGCTGCCGCCTTGACAGCTCTTTAGCACGTCACATTTCCAAGGCTTTGTATTTCGTTGAACATTTTAGTCTTCCTGTCTTTAAATAACGTGTTACTGTATCATTATAGTTTAGATTTTGTTATATGCACATATTATTTTAGCATGATACTCACACACACACACATACACACATACACACACACACACACATTACTTAGAAACGTAGCTGCAGTGCTAACATTAATGTTATGACATCATAACTCACTGAGCTTCATTAACGCACCTTCCTTCCTCATTTAATTTAAAACAGTGAGCATTAATTTCAATTTATATAGAAAATTTTTAACTTTAAAGGTTGTGCGACGAACTTAGCAACAAATGCAAGTAGGAAGAAAGAGAGAAAAGTGTTGCTCTAAGACTCAGATTCTGCCGGGTCGAGATACCGTACTCGGCTACTCGGGACGGTCTTTATCGCTGACGAAGGTGAAGAGAAAGAAGAGGAAATGCCATTTTAATAAGAATAAAGTTTTAATTTAGGAAATCGTGTGCAAAACTGTACAAAAATCAACTGTACAAAACTTCACATACTATATTCACATTTGGCTTTTTCGCTTGAGATCCTGGAACAATGCACAACATTTTTGTTTTTTTGTGGAGAGCAGAACATTATATACATTATAAACATTGGGAAGCTCTTCGCTCCAAGCTTTGAGTCCATGTTTCGATACGTTCTGGATGTTCACTTGCTCATGGAAAGGCCGTGCAGGCTGGCGGTAGACACGGGTAAAGGTTGGCACAGGGAGCACGGACACGGCATGCCGGGGAAGTGGCGGTACGAGCTGGCCAAATGCAGCGGGTCCTTCAGTAAGCTTGGGATTGGTGGCGCGTGGAAGCCCAGATATCCTGCTGACGGAGGAGAATGGGGAGTTTGAGCTGTAGCCGCGTGCATGCTGGTGTGCTGAAGGGGGGTGGAGCTCACGGCTGTGGCTCCACCTGCTAAGGAGTGCAAGGACTGGGCCAGAGGGTGCAGGGATGGAGCTAAGACGGGCCTCGGGGCATGGTTTTGAGCCACACTGGACCCGTACACCTCGCCCACTAGCTTCTTCATCTCCTCCAAGGAACTGGAGAGCATGAGGATGTAGTTGCGTGCCAGAAGGAGGGTGGAGATCTTGGACAGCTTACGCACTGAGGGGCCTTGGGCATACGGCATGACTTCGCGGAGGCCGTCCATGGCTTGGTTGAGGTCGTGCATGCGTTTCCTCTCGCGGCTGTTCACCTTGAGGCGCAACTCCTGAAGGTCTGCTTTGGAGACCTCTGGACGGTTCTGAATTTTCCCCAAAGAAGATGGGGATCCGTCGGAGGCTTTCACTGCATGCTGGAACACCTTGCCAGAGAAGAAGCTGGAGTCAACGGTGAGGTCTGGGGACGAGGAGCGACTGCAGGTGGAGCCGGTGTCGGAATCCATCTCAGCAGGTCAGAACAAAATAACAAGATGCTTGACAAAAAGCTTTAGTTGGATATCCCGGCGGTCAGAAAACGTCTTTCACAGCTGAAGCAATGATCAACGTTCTGCAGTCAGAAACCTCTCTGCGCCACTCGACTAGGCAAAGCTGAATAGTAGGACACTTTGGTGTAGCCGAACTGGAAGGAACACACACCCCGTCCTCTCATCTGTCTATGTGAGCGTTGTCTCAGCGGAGGCTCTCTGGTTTGATCGGATCGCTTCAGCACGGCTTTTTATAGACCTCTCACCCACAAAGACACAATGAGATGCATAATGTGACTGGAGACCTGGAGCCAATGACAGAGGGGACACACTTTCACCCACACCCACACACACCCTCCTTAGCAAATACACCCCCAAACCCACACACACACACACACACGTGCATACACATACACATTAACACTTTGTTTTAACAGAACAACACGAACAACCAGAGTATCAAAGCAATAAAAATTCATTTGCATCTCGTGTTTTTTTTTTTTTTTTTAATTCTGTTTATAGTTCTGTTCGAAGTGTTTATTACCGAACTATTTTGACTGACTAGCCGAAATGCGTTGCATAACTGTTAGCTTCATATTTCTCTATTTACCGGAAACACTGTAACTCTTACCGTCGCAAGTACCGTACTGTACATACTCCTACAATTCGGTATGCAGCTGCATTTAATTTTTCCTTCACCTTTATATTGTTTGCATTTAAAGTCAATTATTTGTTTAAAAAAAAAAATTCTCTCAAAATTCTATACTGAACAACCAATCCGTAAACTTAGTAAACCTTTTAACCTAAGTCTGTTTTAGCGCTTCGGTGCACATTTAATGCAAATCGCACATTTCAATCCGAATTTTATTTGCATTTCTAGTCATAACCGGAATACTTGTCACGATTATGTTGCAGTTCAGTAATAAGTGATTACCATATGTGAAGCCTGTAACTGCATGTTTACTGCAGCAATGCATAGTTTATTACACGATTTTCGCACATTATCTTAAAAGTCTTTGACACCGAGTGTCTCTTTATGTCTCGTTTATGATCCGCTCGACTCGGCCGTCTTCGCTCTTCCTTACGTCTTCAGGAATGAGTATAAGAGTCAGCGTGAGTGTGTAAACGTCAACGCCGTCCGCATTAATGGTAAACTAGCCACAATTCAGTGCCAACTAAAGACATTCTAGGGCGGCTTGAAGCGCGAAATCGTCCTGCCGAGAGTGGAAGAGGGAGGAGAGGGGAGGAGGTAGTTAAAGAGACACTAAAATGTGGCTCGTGTATTGTGTGTTCCTCTCCGGGTCATAAAAACTCCACAGCCAGCCAGAAGCCCGTGGGATGCTGCTATTACCCCCCTGCTATGTGCTTAAGCTTCTAGAGCGTTCATTAGCATCACTATCACACACTGCGTAATGCACTCCCACACTCACAGATCATGTGGAGGAGAAACTAGTCAGGCTGTAGGCTCACACACACACACACACACACACACACACACACACACACAGATGGCAAACAGAAGTAAGCAAAAACTGAACAGAGATGAAATGATGAGAAACTAAGTTGCAGCTTATCAGCTCATACGCAATTCCCAGACTCACTTCAGAGATTTGATTCTTTTTTCCCTCCACTGTTTAAGTGAATCAAGTGAATCAAACAGTGCAGGTTTTGATTCAATTGATTTGTCATGTAGACCAGTGTAGATG
>NC_083465.1:1889738-1902238 GCF_030014155.1 Tachysurus vachellii
GATATTTTGCTCAGATCTGATTTTTTTTGTTTGGCTGTTCACATTACCTTTTAAAATGTGGCCTATATCAGATACCAGTGTGAACTGTTTGCTGTTTTGAACTGACCCGCATGCGCAAATGAACAATAACAATGACGTCACAAGCAGCACGGCGTTGTGCTAAAGTTGGCGAGGTTATGGAGGAAGTAAACATTTTCGCTTTTCTTTCTAAATGTTTGTGTAATGGCAGCACAGAGACGCAGTGTTTTGAAAATTTTCGGATGTCGAGGGCAACTTTTGATTATTTGATCCATTCTGTAGGCGTAGTCACGTTTGTGTGCGTAATCGCCGGCGCAAAATTGTGACGAACGTCGATGTAGATTGACGTAAAATCGCATCAAATCCGCCTCGGTTGTTCACACTGCGGCCACGTCGGAAAAAATCAGATTTGGGTCTGATTCAGGACCACATATGGAAGTGGTCTGAATCTGATTTGAAAAAATCAGATCTGGGCTAGATTTGAGTGTTCACACTACTCCTGAAGAAGTTTGACCTGGTCACTTGACCCCAAAAAAATCAGATTAGGACTTTTACCTGCAGTGTGAACGTGGCCAATGTTCATTGTTCCAGAGACTTGAATCAGTCTCAAGGTGTGCAGAAGCTGTTTTTATAAAGTGGCCCAAAAAACTCCCTTGATGTTGCTAGTGTAGGATCATGGAACATCAGAATGATCCTCAGACATGTCAAGGGCCTGAAGAATAAGAGACCGACACCTGTAAGTGTAACCATTTAAGAGATAAAGGGGGATAAGATAAGAGATAAACCCTGGACACTTCACACATTTTCTGTGATCCGATAGCTATCCGATGGTAAAAAGACCAGGTCTAAATGCCCTTCGAAACGTTTTGGAGACGGATATAAATCCGACGGTTCAAACCGCTTCAGGAGGTGGTCTGGGATGCGTTTCAGATGAAACTGGACAGGTGTAAATGAATGTGGTTGTTCAAGCCACATACGTCAGCGCTATACTCCTCCCAAACGGAAGTACGTCACTTGCAGGTGTCTCGCGAGTCGTGCATCGCGCCAGAAACAAATATGTTTTCCCACCAGCGCTGCTCCGATCTTTCACCCAGGCGTCTCGTCGGGTCTTAAAATGCGCTGCTGCCTCCAGCGAAAATGCAGCAAACAGTAAACGCTGTTTTTTGTAGCAACCGCATACACCAAAGCATGCTCCATTTCAATTACCCCGGAAATGAGGTAAAATATATTAGCATTTTGGGCGGGAGTAGAAAGATCGGATCGATATCCGATTTGCCGAGACGCGTTTATGTGGCCTAATGTAAATGGTACAGTTTTAACAAATCAGATAGCTATCGGATCAGAGAAAACACACAAAGTGACCAGGTGTAAAAAGGCCCAAAGAGTTTACAGTCCTGAAGTTAGTGAAGGTCTCAGGAGGTCAGTTTGGGGTCGAGGGGTCACTGGAATTCAAGTGAAGAAAGTGACATACCAGGGAAAGGAAGGTGAACTGGTATTGTAATGCGCAACCCCCCCTATAGGTTTACGGATGCTTTGATGCTCTCTGGGGTCAAAGACTAGGGAGTCTCAGGAAAAACAACAACAAAAAACGCCTGGGGCAAGTTTTTGTCCCTAAAGAAAATGAACGTAACGTTGGGCGGTGATGTTGGGTGAGAATCAGAGGAGGGCATGGAAAGAGAAAGCATCTGCGACAGGAAAAGAGCCAAGGATGAGGGATGGCTATAACTGAGAGGGGATGCATTATACAACGGCAAGCAATTAATACTCTATGCACTCCTGTTAACCAGAATCGTGAACAGACATGAATAATAATACACAAATGTCTTCATGAACCTGCAAGCTTGTCGTGAAAAAGTGCTCATTTTAATCCCAATTTACCGTTCAATGGCAGCTAGATCAGTTGGAGGAACCTTTAGCATTCCGCTTTAAAACATGCCGCAAAGTTCTGTGTCTAGCAAACACTTTCTGTGCAAATCCCATGAGGACCGTTAAGAAAAACATGTGCTTTAAAAATAAAGTCGATTTGCATGAATTTCCTCTTTTGAAGAAATGAGAACTGAGAAGAAAGAACTGAACAGAGCAGAAAAACAGACCATCAGACCACTTGACTCAGATTTGAAGGATCTCTTTGTTACTTCGTGGATATTCAACCAAAATGGCCAGAGCAGATGGATCGCACCGACGCATCATCTGACTGGATTCTCATCAAACTTTTTTTTTTTGAGTCTTATGATTAAGTAATGTTTCGGTTCCTCTCCATGCTCCTACTAGCATCAGCGACAGGCTGGATGTCTAAAAAATGTTTTGTTTACGAAGATGAAATTATCAATAACAACCAGATCATTCCGTTTTGCCCGATGGGAAACCTAACAGCAAGCTGTGTGGACGTCAGCGACGTGAAGCTGGATCTTGCCATGGTTCCTCCTCGAGTTAACAGTCTTTGCCTAGAAGCAGCACACGGACTGGTGCTGCGTCCAAATGCTTTTGAGCGATTCTCCATTCTTGAACAATTGTACATCCGATATTGTCCCGGAGCCATTCATTCTGGAGCTTTTGCCGGGTTGCCAAATCTGCGTCTGATATCATTTGACGGACTTGTTTTAAAAAAAACAGCCTGTTGCAGGACTTCTGTTTCAGCAAATGCTTTTGGGCAGCTACCCAGCTTGAGCGAGCTTTTTTTTAATTACTACAGTATGTCAGCAATATCGACAGATGCATTTAGTGGAATAAAACAACTCCAAACCTTGGAGTTTCAGAGCTGTGGCATCGAAATCCTGGATATTGCCTGCAAAACTGTTGAACTCTCACGATCACTGACGTCCCTGTACGTCGGCAACGATGACACGGTCGTCCTGAGACGCCAGCACTGTCCTCCATTAGAGGACGCGTCGACGGCCGAACATTTCAAAACCTTGAAAAGGATCCGTTTTGCATTTACAGGTCTGAAGTCTTTGGGGGAAAGCGTCTTCAAGTACTTTCCAAATATTTCCCTGTTAAACATGCCCATGAATTCGGTTCTCAAGAAACAGCTGATGCAGTCTGGAGTACAAAAGATTCAGACTCTGGAAGCAAAACTGGAACAAGGTAGTCTTGGGTCTGTTTGTGATATTGTATACAATCTTTCAGTGAAAAGCCTAAAATTAGAAAACGCTTTTGCACTTTGTGACGATATCGGGCTGGAAGGATGCGCGAGACTGCGAGAAATACGACTTGAAAGCTCTTACTTGCAAGATAAGCTATGTTTCATTAGGGTCGTAAAAAATCTACAAGTTTTGGATTTGCAATTCAAATTTTTGCCACAGTTACTCCATAATCTTTGTGACTCACCTGATTTTTTGCAGCTGTTACAAAAGTTTTTTATACATTATAGTTTGTTAAGCAGAATAACTAGAAGACAGTTTTATTGTCTACAAAATCTCCAAACTCTTGATCTCGCCTTTAATAAAATCTCTGTGATCGAAGATTTCGCATTTGCAGGATTTGATAAGTTGCAAGGTTCCTATTCGAAGGACACGGGTTTTCTGAGGGATAATCAGACTTTTAATGGTCTCCGTTGTTTGGAATATTTAATTTTAAGAGGTAATAAAATCTTGTCAATTAACTTTACTGCATTTGAAGGCCTGACCAGTTTGAAATTCTTGGACCTTCACAGCAACCTGATTACTCGGATCTCTGCGGAACATTCGGTTCCGTTTCTGGGACTGGAGAGTTTGGAAAGTTTAGACTTGAAATCTAACAGAATCTCGTATGTCGATGACTTCGCGTTCAAGCAAATGAAAAGTTTAAAGACTTTAATTTTGGATAACAACAACATTTCTGAAATTAGCAGGTTCACCTTCTTTGGTCTGGATGGTTTAGAGTCATTGATGATTGAATATAATGTAGTTAACCATATCGAGCCCTTTGCCCTGAGGAATTTATCTGCTTTGCGGAAATTCTCAGTCGGGTGTCTCAAACATCCATCATCCATGACCGCAGAGGTCGAGATCAATCTCGGTCTCTTGTTTGGCCGCATTCCTATAAACCTCACCGAGCTCATTATCAGCTCCTGCAGCCGCCCGATGAGCATCGTGATCGGGAGCGAGAGCGCCCCTAAGCCTGGTCTACAGCTTCAAATCTTTGGACAAAGAGTCAGTTTCCGAGACTGCGAGAAGCCGTTCTTTCTGTCGGTGGTCAGTCTTAAAGTTATAGTCAAACAGCTTGTGTGTGGCTCACGTTTCGCTGGGAAATACTTCAAGTTCTTGGAGAGCTTTGAGTTAGCTTCTCAGGCTATGTCCACTTTTGACGATCTGGTCGATCTGAATACACTTTTGCACCTTCGGAGTCTTAAGTTAACATGCATAGACCTTTCTGACCAACCTCATCTTGGTATCCTGCTCCACAATCTGACAGCCCTGCAATTTTTTGGTTTGTACACATCCCGAATTCCTTCCATTAGCGAAGACCTAACTAAAGACCTGAAATCACTCAAATATCTCGATCTTAGTTTGTACAATGACTTGAATGTGATTGACAACTTTGCCAAGCCACTTTTAAATCTGAGGTCCATTATTATGATTAACATGATGCTTTTCTGCAGCTGTGACGACGCTTGGTTTAACGAATGGACCATAGACAACAGACAGGTCCAAGTTCTAACATGGACGTTACAAACGAGACGTGCATTAGCATGCCGAAACATGAACGGCATACAAGACTTTGCTAAGTACAGTGTGTCCAGTTGCTCCCTGCATGTGGGATTTATCTTATACATTTCTACTTCTCTCGGGATTCTGCTTTTCATGTTAGTGGTTCTGGTCCATAATCTTGCTGGAGATTATCTGCTGGCGTTTATATACATCGCTCATGGCTGGATGAACAAAGCCATCCGAGGGAGCGCTGCCAGACGCTATCAGTATGACGTTTTTGTCTCATATTCGGGAACAGACGAGTCCTGGGTTGTGGATGAGCTTCTGCCCAATCTAGAGAGACGAGGACCACCGTTCCTGCAGCTCTGTCTCCACAGCCGGGACTTTCAACTAGGTGTGGACATCGCGGAGAACATCACCGGAAGCCTGTACAGGAGCCGTCACACGCTTTGCCTGATTAGCCGCCAATATCTCCACAGCAAATGGTGCTCTTTAGAGATGAAGCTGGCCACGAACTACCTCATAGCCGAGCACAGGGACATTCTGATCGTCGTGTTCCTGGAGAAGATCTCCCCAAAACTTCTGTCCGCTCACCACAGGCTGGCACGATTTGTCAAGAGGAAAACCTACATAGACTGGCCTCAGGACCCCCGACAACAGGTGGCATTCTGGGATAGACTGTGGGCCAAGCTCGCACCTAAGCCTATCTGAAGCCAGTAATCAATCTCTGAGCTGCTCTCAGATCATTTTATATATCAGTAGAAAAATCTTTACTAATGTCAACTCTTGATGTTCATCAGCCAGGTTTTCTTTAAAGGCTTTAAAAATAATGCAAAACATTGACTTTACTTTCAGTTTGTATTTACTTCTATATGGATCTATATCATTTAATTGATTTTAGTTTTATTTGGCTTTTATTTCAATTTTATCTTCATTTATTGATTTTTTGATTGAACCCAAGTTCTCTGTATTATTATTATTATTATTATTATTATTATTATTATTATTATTATTATTATTATTATTATTATTATTATTATTATGTCTCATTTGGAAGCTGTTTTGTACTCTAGTCTTCTGATTTTTTTTTATTTTTGTTTTCATTCATATTTAAATTTACTGCAGAACATTACCTAGTAAATATATTCTTATTGTTCTAATTTCAAATCATTTTTTTTCTGGAAATTATTTACACTTTATGCTAATGAGTGTTGCTTCACTTACTTTGCTACTTAGAAGGTTGGAATTAACAGCCATGTCGCTTTCCAATGAAAATGACGAACCATCCAGGTTGAACCAGCAGGGGGAGCTGTTAGCTTATTTGTTAGGTCTGGGTCGGTTTGTACAGATTTTATTTGGAACATCAGCATTCTTGCACATCTCCAATTAGCTAATCATGTGGCAGCTGCTTGATGAGTAACGATGTGCAGAATCATGTCCAGTTTCACGTCCATTTCGGTTCACGGCAAACATCAGAATAGAGGGAATCTGAATCCAGAGTTCAAATCAGAAAACATCCAATGAGCTGCACTTCTGTGAGTGGAAATGGCTTTGTTGATGAGAGAGGACCGAGGAGAATGGCTTTGCTCCTCATGTTCCTCTACCTCCTCCTCCTTATCCTTGGGCTCCTCCACCTGTTCAACCTTCCCTTCGTGTTCCTCCACCAGCTTAATCACTACCTTCTCAACCTGTTCCTTGTGTTCTTTACCTCCTCCACCTGCGCCTCATCTTCTCTACTTCCTCTTGTTCAGCTTGTTCCTCAATGAGGGGAAGTGCCTCACGTGTATTCCGGTCACGTGACGTCACGTGAAAATCAATAATTAGCACAACATGGACATGTGACATATCAAAACACGCAGCACAATGCGAAGAACTTCAAGAACCTCAAGAGCATTCAGATGATGTCACATGTCCGTCTCCACTTGCCTCCAAATGTTTTGGCACCCTATCTTTCTGTCCACTTTCCTCCAAAAGTAACACCGACCCTTATGTCCATCCGCCTCCAAAAAGCACCGGCATTTGCGAATACTTGCACCGTCAAAGCCAACATCAAAGTTCGTCGTGACGAACTTTACAAATCTAGTTCACTATTTCATCTTTAACATTCGTTTGTGTCGAGTTAAAAATTATTTAATTCCAAGTTCTAAAATCTTACTTTACACACACACAAAGCATCTCCACACTGTTGGGCAATCAATGAAAAAACAATTACTTGCAGCGTGTCTGTAGGTCAGCGCAGACGTCCTCCCTCTGGTCTACTTCAGCGCCCTGTGGGATCGATTACAGTCCAACACGCTGACTAAAGCAGTCAGGATAAAGTCAAGTGTAAACATTTTTAATGTTGATAGATGGTAGAAAAGTAAAACGACGAGGTCCGTCTCTTTGTCACGGCTACCAGATCCACAGGATCAATCACTTCAAGTGCGTTGCACTCGCGTTAACCCTAAATAATTTGTCATGATGCCTGTGCAGTCACAAATCGTGTCTTAACGATAAATAATTTAGGAATTACTTTTTTTCTTTCCATAGAGCTGTGAACCGTTCAGGTGACACTGCTAATCCGTCACAGATTTGCACAACTATCATATCAATTTGTCATTTCTAAATATTGTATATAGGTCAATATTTTGGATCACCTGAAATCATATTACTGTGTTCATTCGTAGGAGGCGGAGGCCTGAGCATTAGTGCTGAGCTAACATCATAAAACTTAGCAGAAAATTAATTTTAACATTGGTGTTTTGTGCAAGGGGGGCACGGTGGCTTAGTGGTTAGCACGTTCGCCTCACACCTCCAGGGTCGGAGTTCGATTCCCGCCTCCACCTTGTGTGTGTGGAGTTTGCATGTTCTCCCCGTGCCTCGGGGGTTTCCTCCGGGTACTCTGGTTTCCTCCCCCAGTCCAAAGACATGCATGGTAGGTTGATTGGCATCTCTGGAAAATTGTCCCTAGTGTGTGATTGCGTGAGTGAATGAATGAGTGTGTGTGTGTGTGCCCTGCGATGGGTTGGCACTCCGTCCAGGGTGTATCCTGCCTTGATGCCCAATGACACCTGAGATAGGCACAGGCTCCCTGTACACGGAGGAAACCCCCGAGGCACGGGGAGAACATGCAAACTCCACACACAAAAGGTGGAGGCGGGAATCGAACCCCCAACCCTGGAGGTGTGATTCGAACGTGCTCACTACTAAGCCACCGTGCCCCCCTATGGGACATTTTGAGTCGAGTATAATCAAATGAATGATTTTAGATTGTTTACACAAGCCTAATATAAAATCAGTCAGTACACTGTTGGCTTTCACGTGTTCACATGAGCTTCCCATGTGTTCTGTATTAAGGTGGTTTAAAGTGGTCAGTTGTAATTCCTCATTTTACCTTCGTAAACACCCCCTGTTTAATGGCGTGTCTGTCGTTCAAAATCCAGTAGCGCCACGTAACTTTTGTTGTTATTATGTAAAAGTTAAAGTGCACATTAATATAAACCCGAGCGAATCAACACCATCCGACCAATCAGAATCGAGCATTCGGTCTAAATAATGTGGGAGAAATATTTATGGATATTGTAGAGTGTTTTTTTCCTTCTGTCTCTCCTGTGTGGTCCACATCTCCCTCTTTCTCTCTCTTTCGCTCATTCTTTCGAGTTTCGCCGCTTAGATCCACGAACCTCCAGTGAAATGGAAGTTTATCGAGCGAACCTCCTACAAATAAATGACAGAAATAATAGAGAAAGGATTAATTACTCATTCCTCTGACACATTATTGATCACCAACTTTCTCAACAACAGGAGAAACAGAGTGTGTGTGTGTGTGTGTGTGTGTGTGTGTGTGTGTGGCGGAGAGAGCTGAGACTTAAACATAAATTCCGTGTTTGGCTTCTCTCGTATATTCATCCACAGCTCTTATTCACTTTAGACTGTGACTCTGGGCTTTTATTTCAGAGGAACAGATGCATAACAATTGAGCTTCGGCTTTATTCATTTATGTCCAGAGCGAAGCCATGAATGAAAATGTGGCTTGTAGGCTGTTTGGAAATGGCTGACGGTGCTGATTCTCTCTCTCTCTCTCTCTCTCTCTCTCTCTCTCTCTCTCTCTCTCTCTCTCTCTCTCTCTCTCTCTTTCACACACACAAACACACACACAAACAACAGTCTACGCCAAAGATTTCATTTTGTGTGTGTGTGTGTGTGTGTGTTTTGTTTGTTTCCCGTTTTGTTCCACACACTGTATGCATTTTTCCATCATCAAGCTGTTGAACTCATTTCTTAAGCATTTTCAGGCAACAAAAAAACTTTCATTCTGTTCACGTTTGTGCCGCTAACATCAACATTTTTGATTAAAGGTGGGGTCTCCGTTGTTTGAGAAATGCTTCAGAAAACTGCATTGGGCCGCCAAAAAAAAACAAAAACAAAACTAACGTGTAGCCAATGAGTAGAAAGGGGCGTGTCTTATCAATTTGGGCGGAGAGAGTGTTCAGTGCGCACGTGTGACATTAGCAGAAAGCGGTTTTAACATTGAC
Organism: Tachysurus vachellii; assembly: GCF_030014155.1. NCBI lineage: Eukaryota > Metazoa > Chordata > Actinopteri > Siluriformes > Bagridae > Tachysurus > Tachysurus vachellii. The sequence goes on from NC_083465.1 coordinate 1,898,899, forward strand.
ATGGAGGATAAAAACAAAGAAAGAAAGCGAAGAAAGGCTTACGATAAGGTAAGAAGTAGGACGTGTTAATATAGGATCAGCTTTCCAGCGCTGGAGAGAACTGAACGTCAACAGGTTCTGCCATAATACTTGTCTGGGTTATACTTGTCTGGTGTATGTGTGGGCGGAGCTATCAAAACAGGGGTGGGACCCATTTGGGTTAGGGGCGTGTTTGTTTTGGTGATTTCAAATGTCAACATTGGCTTTCAAACAATGGAGACCCCACCTTTAATTGAGCGGAAAATATTTGCAAAGACAGAGAACAAGTTTCTCTGAGTTTGTGAAGATCTGAGACGAAAATAATCAGGGGATAGAAAATACTGACCGAAGAAGCACAAGACGTCACGTTTTTTTCCCTTCATTGCTGCTAAATGTAATACCATTATAAAATGAATGCCAAAGACACGCCTCTGTTCTGAATAAACTCCCCCCCCCCCCCCCCCCCCCCAGCAGCTAAACTCATATTAGCATTTCGTTCACAACAGTCGGTTCTGACATCTTTATTAAAAGAGCATGCAGGGAGAAGGAAATGTTTTTGCAGAACACACGCACACACACACACACACAAAAAAAACCTGTGTGTAAGCAGCTTTTCTTCACATTAACCCGCAGTGTGTTGTCCTGTTGATGAAATGGAGCGATCCATTTCCTGCCGTCCGCACAAAACAGATGGAGCAGGAACCTTGGCTTCCATCTCGTCCATTTAATTAGCGTGATGCCCACGTCGGCTCTCGCATTGTCTGTTCATTCATCAGCTGGCCGTCAGACGCTCAGAAACTCAAAAGATCCCAGCACAGCTTTCTAATCCCTCCTTATGACATTTAAATAAATAAATAAATAAATACATAATAAATAAAAATAATAAAATAAATAAAATACAGCAGAGATTTAAGTGCCTCCTGCCAACAAGCCACACACGACCTTCTCTCGTTCCGCTCGCCGACGTGAGATAGGCGATGGCTTACAGTGTAAGTTCATTTTGAGCATTAATATTGGCGCCTCTCTTCGCTCACCATCTCTCCCCTCTCTCATTCTCCATCCCTGCTTTCCTTCTCTCCACCCCACACCCTTCTCTCTCTCTCTCTCTCTTTCTCTTACACTCACTCTTTCTCTCTCCTTCCATCCTCCTAATCCTCTTTCACCCTAATCCCTCTCTCTCTTTCTCTTTCTCTGCCTCTTTCTTTTTGACACTCTAAATCTTTACTGTTTACTGCATCTCTCTGTCTCTCTCCATCTCTCTCTCTTGTTTTCCATCTCTCTCTCTATCTCTGATGGCAGTATCTTCCATCCCCAAGCTGGAAATTTGGTCTGTGGGGAAAAGAAGGATTCCTCGCTCCTCCTTTTCTGTCTATCCCGTGGTCCTGAATGAAAAGCTGATGCTTTAGTCGAGATTATTGTGCTGTGAGAGAAATATTTCCTGCTGCTTCACTCATGCCTCACTCTCACTTTGCCTTAAAGAGTCTTAAAGAGTCCTAAAGAGCCTTAAAGATTCATAAAGAGTCACAAAGAGTCATAAAAAGTCATAAAGAGTAACAAAGAGACATAAAGAGTCATAAACAATCATAAAGAGCCTTAAAGATTCATAAAGAGTCACAAATAGTCATAAAGAGTCATAGAGAGTAACAAAGATACATAAAGAGTCATAAACAATCATAAAGAGCCTTAAAGATTCATAAAGAGTCACCAAGAATCATAAAGAGTCATAAAGAGTCACAAAAAGTCCCGAAGAGTCATACTGAGCCTTAAAGAGTCATAAAGAGTCATAATGAGCCTTAAAGTATCATAAAGAGTCTAAAGAGTCTTAGAATCATAAAGAGTCTTAGAATAATAAAGAGTCTTAAAGAATCTTAGAATTATAAAGAGTCTTAAAGAATCATAAAGGGTCATAAAGAGTCTTTAAGATCCATAACGAGTCATAAAGAGTCATAAAGTCATAAAGAGTCTTTAAGATCCATAACGAGTCATAGTCATAAAGTCATAAAGAGCCTTAAAGTATCTTAGAGTCACAAAGAGTCTTAAAGAGTCATAAAGAGTCTTAAAGAGTCATAAAGAGTCTTTAAGATTCATAAAGAGTCTTTAAGATTCATAACGAGTCATAATATTAATAATTTTGCCTCTCGTCTTCACCCGCCGCCGCCTCCACCCCCGGACATTAGCGCCTATTCTACAGAGAGATCTTTTCACCTAAAGCACTGCGGTGATCAACTAAACGTCAGCATAGAAAAAAACACTTACACTCCAACGGCTTTCGGGATTTGAGAAACAGTGCACAGCTTTCTCCCTCAATGGTGAGAAAGAGTCAGCGAGGCAGGAGAATGTCGTCTAAATGTAAATGTGCTTGTGCTGTTCCGCGCTCCTGCTAACACGGGGACACGCTAACAGCAGGGAAATGAGGTGTGTGTTTCTCACGCTGATGTTTCTGTGATGGTTTCCATTATGACTCATGCATTAAAACGTGTGAGATGGATAGAGACAGATCACACACACACACACACACACACACACACAAACACAGAAAACAACCAGATGTTTGCTAGCATTCACTATTAGCTCCCATTAGCTTAATTCAATGACTGTTACTTAATTAATATTCTATCAACTGAATGATCTCACCTGCCTTTCAAATCTCAGTACATCTGGCTGCGTTTTCATACTGTAGCTTACATGCTTTTTATACTGTAGTATTTTCAACTGTAGTTTGTATTCTGTAGTTTTTTTCCACTGTGTAGTTGTTTATATTGTAGTCGACATGTAGTTTTTATATTGCTGTTTTTCATGCTGTAGATTTTTGAATTTCAAGGTGGGAAAAAATAAAGTCCTTCATTCTCACCATATTGTACCACATGGATTCAAACCCTTCATCTCTCTCCTGCAAGTCGTCATCTCTCCTCATTTACATTTCTTCTTTTATCAGCTCCGAGGCTCTGAGGTGACGTGAAAGATCCTCTGTGCCTGTGGAGAGTCTGCGGGATCACATTAACTGTGATCTGTTACAGATTCATCGCCACGGTGAAGCGTGATGGATGACAGAGCCGCGGCCTGTCAGGAGGAGCAGAATTAGCCGAACGCAGGTCAAAATTAATCCCGGCCTTGTAGCGCGAGGGAGATAAAGGCTATCGATCTCAGACGCTTTTCATCTCCTCACAAGCTTCCAGAACGCGCCGGAGAGATCCGAACAGTTTCCTTACAGGAAATACAAGTCAGCGGTGGGAGATGGAACGATCTATAAAGCACTATTAAGGGTCACTTTATTTTATCTCCACACGCCAGCTACATTAGGACGAGTGCAGCAGATGGTGAT
>NC_083465.1:1907238-1909738 GCF_030014155.1 Tachysurus vachellii
GACACGCGAGAGCCGGACTGAGTAGCCCCCCTCCCACCATCATCCACCACCCCTACGGCTACCCCCCACCGAGGCAGCTCATGAGCTCATGAGGGAATATCGGAGAGAGGAGATGGGGCTGTAAGAGGAGCTGAGCTGCTTGTGCACGACGAGCGTCGGGCGCGCGGTCTAAAGGATGGTGCCGTGCTTGGCGCGCGCGCTGCTGCGCGTGCTGAGCTGCTTCAGCGTGTCGCGGGTTTTGGCCGGTAAGTGCGTGCGTTAACGAGACAAAAGGCAACAGGCTTTTCACGAAGGTCGTGTGGGAATTCGTGCGTTGGGGCGCGCTTGGGAGAGATACCGAGGTGTGTGTGTGTGTGTGTGTGTGTGTGTGAGAGAGAGAGAGAGGGAGAGAGAGAGAGAGAGAGAGAAAGGAGGGGGAGAGAGAGAGATGGTTTGCATGCACTGCACGAGACCATGCTGCATGTTGTATTTGGATTATGGCAACAGATGACAATAGCTGTATGATTGTAAATATTATGCACCTGTTGAGCGCGCACGCACGCACACACGCGCACACGCACACACACGCGCACACACACAAACAAACACATTGCCTATTGTCTTGCCTCTCTGGCTATTCAGCAGAAAAGCTTTATTCTTTTTTTTAAGAAACTAACAGATACAAAGCAGTGACACTGGAGACTCCTTCCGTAAATGTTAAATAAATGGCTCCTAACAGAAAAAGAGTGGCGTGTGTTGGCCTCATTGTAACTGTTGTGGTGCAGGACAGAGGCGAGTGAGGATCCAAGTGCAGTTTTTAAACTTTACTAAATCAAAACAAGAAACAGGTAATACAAACAAGCAGACAAACCAGAGCAGAATACAGAGCAGACAGGAGACCGGAACATCCACAACATACATACAAGCACAATGCAATAACGACCAACAACAGGGAAGTGAACAAACAGGGTATAAATAACAGACAAGAACCAATCACAGAGCTGAACTAATTAGAGACAAAGACAACACACCTGAAGGAGAGAAGGAGTACAATTAATGTCCATGGAAACCAAAGAGTGGGCGGAGCAAACAATTAACAACCGGGAAAGACAGCAGACAGAAACAGGACAGAAACACAGACAGACTCATTACAGTAACAGACACAGCTGCACAGGGATTCATTTTCTTATCCAACATCGTCACCATGTTCCCATCGGCCTCAGCGTTACAGCCGAGTCAGCAGTTTTATTATTTCCAACGTTTTCACCAACATTCTCCAATAACATGTCTGCCCCCGTTTTGCTTTTATTACTGCCACCACTCTCCTCCTCATCCCCTGGATCCTTTCTGTACTACGGCCTGTTCTGTCTTTCCTCAGTCTTCCGCTGCCAGATCTGTCCTTCCATTCTTTTTTCATCTATCCATCCTTCCTTCCATCTACTTATCTGTCCATCAATGAAGCAACGAAGCAATGAATCTATCTATCTATCTATCTATCTATCTATCTATCTATCTGTCTGTCTGTCTGTCTGTCTGTCTGTCTGTCTGTCTGTCTGTCTGTCTGTCTGTTTATTTATTTATCTATTTATCTGTGTTTGATTAATGATAACTGAAGGTCGAACTGTCTCAGATCACACACACACACACACACACACACACACACACGCACACACACTCATTCTGTTACACAGAATCTACAGTGTTTATTTTCTCAGAAGTGGCAGAAGAACAGCAGTGGCAGCTGGAGGGCGGGACAGACTCTCTGCGTGTAGCTGTCAATCATTTTAAACAGGACCTTTGATCCTCACAGTGTTAGAGAACTCAGAAATGGAAGAGCAGGAAACAAAGAGATATCAAACACATACACACACACACACACACACACACACACATTCGAGGCTCTTGACCCGGTTGTACAGCTCTAATGTATAATTCAGGCCTTTCTTGCTATGCTTCACCCATACACTGACAGATCATATGGACACACACAAACACACACACACCCCTTCTGGATGTTGTGTCTTACCAGATGCCAGCCATATCAGCTGTATCTGGTTATGAATATGAATAAAGCAGAGAAAGGATGAGTTCAGAGCGTTTGATGCTGAATATCAGGTCATGAGAAATGCGTTACTTTGCATGCACACACACAAACATCCACAAAATATTTCATTTACAACAGAAAATTCTCTCTCTCTCTCTCTCTCTCTCTCTCTCTCTCTCTCTCTCTCTCTCTCTCTTCATCTCTCTCTCTCTCTCTCTCTCTCTCTCTCTCTCTCTCTCAGACAGTTTAGCTCCTCCAGTAAACGTGTCTATCCGGGATCTAAAGGACAACTCAGCTACAGTGACATGGGACATCCCAGGAGCAGAGCCAGTTATCGGATTTGCCATCACACAGCAGGTACGGAGAGAGAGAAAGAGAGAGAGAAAGAGAGAGAGAGAGAGAGAGAGAGAGAGAGAGAGAGAGAGAAAGAAAGAATGGATGAATCTGTCCTTCTGGCTGTTAAAGCTCTTACTGAAA